>NC_056728.1:1865740447-1865765447 GCF_019279795.1 Protopterus annectens | reverse complement strand
AAACTCTAAACCTGCCTGTTTGTTCTATGTGAATATAAGAATCTTACATTTATTGACATTGTAACTGTTGTAACAGGTTGTAAATGCCAGCTTTTAAATCGTTTTAGTTTGTCTTAAATGTTGTAATACTTTGTTTCAAATGCACACTGTGAATGTATTTTACATAGGTCCATAGCCGTTTACTAGGCTAGCAATCACAAGAGCATTTTTAAACCTAACCATGCATTACAAATATCTGACAAGTTCTGGTACCTTTGATAAGTGCAATCAAGGGCTTGGGAGATGAACCATTTACAGGCTGCCTGTGTGTTCACTAGAGACATAGGTGACAAACCATGGATGAATTTCCTCTTCCCTTCCAATTGTCCAAGACACATGAATTGGGTTAGGAAGGAACATTGCTTCACTCTGCCTGTTCCAGACAAGGGGTAGTCTCTGGGATACATACCTGTCTCTCTAGCTGGTCTTATTTATATCACCGGCAAGGTTTGAGCTTTTAGAATGGGTAATTGTGGTGTTGTTTGTTTTGCTGATATGTAGGAGGTCCATCTGGGTGGAGTCTGACAATACCTTGTATGTCAGGTGTAGATCTCCCCTCAACAGCCTGTAGAAGACAGCATACAGGGATAGGGATTTCAGGCAGTCTGCATAAGACCTGTTACTCATGCCCTGTATTCTTTAAGTGCTAAACGTTTGTGGACATTCCAGTTGTTGGATGTGACTGGTTAGATAATACCAAAGGGGGCATTGTACTCAATGATGGGTATGATGAATGCCGAATACAGTGGAAAAATGACCTTCTTGGACCTAGATGCCATACCTTTGCTTACAAGTTGCACAACAGCCAGCCAGATAGCCAGGAAACCTTGTTTGGCTAGGCTTGTATAGGCCCTAGGGCCAATAGCCTAGTACTTACCTATGAACATAGAATGATTTCTTCACTACTATAGACACATGATGGTCAAAGGCTAGATAACTATATGAATCCCCAAGTCCCTGACTACTGGGTAGACTCTTAGAGATGTGTTGTCAATATGATATATACTTGGGGTGGATGACTTCCTGAAGGACAATATTATGCCTTTCTTGGCATTTAATTTTAGTCCATGGCTCTAACAAATGTTATTTGTCTCTGTTAGTCTCTCCTCAAGATCATTAGTGTCGGTGGGAGATTCTATGAGTGCTCCTAATTTGTAGTCATTAGCAGATTTAGTCAGACAGAGGCCCTTGACAGTGGCCTTGACTTCAGAGATGTAAATGCCAAAAAGGAGCAGTCCCAGGACTGATCCCTGACTGGCCTCTTTGTAGAGTTGAACTCTCGAGTTCTAGCTTCCTGGGTCCTGTCTGGGAGCAAGCTGGCTATCCACTGGGTGACATAAGGGTTTATACCTACCATCTTGAGTTTACCAACAATTCTGTTAGTGGGGTATTATGCCAAATACCTTGACCAGGTCGAGATAGGCAGTGTGAGCCATTTTGACCTCATCCTTTGCTTTGATGCCCTTCTGAAAGAAGTCCACCAAGTCTGAGTAGACATGATCTGTCCTTCATGAAACCAGATTGGATTAGTCCAGTATTTGGAGGTTTCCTATGTCATTATTGATCATTTTCATAATAATTCTTTCCATGACTTTGCATATGAGACTAATCAGACTTATGGATCTGTAGTTTCAAAGGTTTGTAGATGGCCCACCTATGTGCAGAGGGATGACTGTTCTTGTTCTCCATTCATGAGGCACAAAGCCTGTTTGGAGGCTACAGTTAAATAGCAATTCCAGAGGGCCTACTGGGTCATGTTTCATGCTATTAAGAAGGCATCCTGGGATACTGTCTGTGACAACTGATGCAGTGATCTTGGCCTTAGAGATAGCATTGAGTACCTATTCCCTAGTGATAGCAGGGGAGTTATATTTGATGGTATTTCCTGAGGGAAGGTTGAGAGGGAGAGAGGGGTAAAGTTAAAACTGAATTTGTCTGCCAGTGGGTTTGTTATATCTTCTTTCTCAATGTAGGTGGCTTCATTAACAATGAGCTCTGCACACAATTGTGTATTGCCTTTGCGGTTGCGGACATAGGTAAAGAATACCTTGTGGTTGGCCCAGGGAGGCCAACTTTCCCTCAAATTTGCTTTGGTAGACTTTATTTGTCCTCTGGGTTGCTTGCTTAGTTTCATGAGAGTGTTATCTGTCTGGGTGCTACACCTGAAAATGTAGTTCCCAGCTGTGGTTGAAATGGTTGTTTTACAACTGGCTCTCTATGCTGGTTATCTAATAAGCAATTAAATAAATAAAACATTGTCGGAAAACATACAGGCAGGAACCTTTACTTATAAAATGAATTCCCTTTAAGAATTTAATGCTCATCCTGCCAAAAGTAGATTCAGTGATATAAACACATTCAATAATAAATTTAATAAATGGCAGGTCACAGTATTAAAAAAGCATTTTTGTGAGGAAAGCCCCCATTCAATCCCTTTCCTTAACTAAGTAGACTAACTCAATGGTTGCATAACTGTGTGAAAAACCCTAAAAGTGAACAAATGATCTTTGTACCAAGCAAATGGAGGGCAGCAACAGGCTTACCTATGAACTAGTGATGGCCTTCCACCTACCCAGGTAACAAGAGACCCATAAGTCTGACAACTTCATATGTAAAGCAATGGAATTGATCAATAGGGATATGGGAAGCCTCCAAACACTGAACCCATCACAGTTTGGTTTTGTCAAAGGCAGGCCATGCTTCCTTAACCTAGTGAACTTTTTTACAAAAGCGTCACCAAAGCAATATTTTATTTTATTTATTTTATTTTACATTTGTTGACTGGGCTAGTCTAGCTGGATATATGTCCATTTTCAGTAGAGGCCCAGGGAGAAAAGCTCCAGTAAACAGAGGTATACAATACAATATTAAGTGGAGAGGTAGTTAGTACAGGAAATAAAACATTATAAACAGAGCAAAAGGAGAATAGCTTAATCAGAGCATTAACTAAAAGTAAACGTAGAGAGATGTGCAGAATAACATCATTTTTTTTTTTTTTTAGTATGTAACAGATAAGCTATTTCTCAGTGGATCCTACAATAGGGCAATCATATCATAGGTATAAGGAACATAAGCAGATAGAGAGGAGGACACAGAGTTAGTCAGGTTTATTGCAGGAGCAAAGCCAGTATTTCTTTAGGTGAAGTTTCACTTGTCTTTTAAAAAGTGGGAGAGAAGACTGTGCTAGGATATCAGAGGGAAGTTTGCTCCACTTCTTTCCAACAGAGTTGGAAAAGAGAGAGTCGCCTGAAGAGTTATTGGGTTTGGTAATTTTTATAAGTAATTTATTAGAAGAATGTAGTTGTTTCAAATTATTATATGGTGAGATGAGGTTGGAGAGTATAGGTGTTTTAGTTGGATGATGTAGGATCTTATGAGTTATTAAGAATTGTTGAAGTAGAAGTTTGTTAGGGAGTTCTAGCCAGCCTAGTTGTTTTAGGTTCAGGCAGTGGTGAGTTCTAAATGGGGAACCTGTAGCAAATCTAGCAATGTTGTGGTAGGATGTTGAGAGTTTCTTAAGGTTGTTTTTTGAAAGATTTGTGTATATGGGGCAAGCATATAGAAGAGTAGAGATAAGGTGAGATCTGGCTAGTGTGGTTCTTGTTTCAGGTGTAAGGAAGGGTTTGATTCTATAAAGGGATCCAATTTTTTTATTCACTAGTTTTATTGTCGTATTGATGTGAGAGTCAAAGCTAAGATTGTTGCCAATAGTAATTCCTAGAAGTTTTGTAGTGGAATCTGGAGAAATAAGAGTATTATCACTGGAAGTAAAAGTGAAGTCTAGTGGGGTTGATTTACGGGATGAGAACAAGAGCAATTTAGTTTTCTTGGGGTTAAGGAGTAGGCAGTGGTCAGAGAACCATTGCTCGACAGTGGTAAAGGCTTGTTGTGTGAGTACTTGGAGTTCAGTTTGAGATTTATCAGAGCAGATTATAGTAGAATCGTCTGCATATTGTATGCAGGTAGTATTTGGGATAGCTAACTGGAGGTCGTTAATAAAGATAGAAAATAGAAGGGGGCCTAGGATAGAACCTTGAGGTACACCTAAAGAGATAAGAAGGAGATTAGATAATGAATTTTTCCAAAGAACTGCTTGTTAACGATTGTCAAGGTAAGATGTGAACCAGGTTAGGGAAAGAGGATCAAGTTAGAGAGATTTAAGTATATGTAGCAGAAGTTTGTGGTTAACCATGTCGAAAGCTTTAGATAAGTCAATAAAGACTGAAGATGAAAGGTTATTATTGTTGCGGTTATAGTTAATGGAGTTGGTAAAGGAGAGAAGTGCTGTGGTAGTACTGTGGGAGGGTCTGAATCTGTGTTGGCAGTTAGCAAGTAGGTTGTTTTGCAGAAGGTGGTTAAGGAGTTGCTTATGGATACATTTTTCCATGATTTTAGCTATAGGTGATAGAAGTGCTATGGGGCAAAAGTAAGAATAGTCATTAGATTTACCCCCTTTGTGTAGTGGGATGATGTGAGATATTTTCCAAGTTGAGGGGAAAATTCCTTCATTTATGGATCTATTTATCAGAATGAAAATAGGATAGGCAATTGCTTTGGCTCCAATTTGCAGGAATTCTGCAGGAAGTTTTTCTGCAGAGGGGGTGCTAGGTCTTAGTTTTTGGATCAGTGATAGGATAAAGGAGGTAGATACTGGTTGTAAGTGAAAGGAAGGTGGATTGAAAGTAGGTAAGCGTAGCTTAGAGGTGTCAGGAGCTAGGTGGCTAGCAAGAGTTTGGATAGTATTAGTAAAAAATGTATTAAAGTCGTTGGCTATTTGTGTGTGATTCTCAGGGTTAGAGTCTTGAGGGTTAGGTGTGATAGACTAGCCTGGGGATAAAAGGTTTTTAATGTTGGCCCAGAAGTTTTTAGGTTCCTTTTTGTAGGTTTGTTGTGTTTGTAGGTAATAATTTTTTTTGTCAGCAAGGATGGCTATTTTTGTTTTGTTTCTAAGCTCTCTGAAGGAAACATAGGAAAGATAATACATGCCATCTACCTAGACCTGGACATACCTTTTTTACATTATACCGACTCCAGCACTGTAGAAAAGCTCATAAAATTAGGTATAAACCCCTATGTCACTCACTGGATTACCAAATGGCTCACAGATAGGCTACAGAAAGTCAAGATAGGTGAAGCTACCTCCAGCCACAAGTGAAGTCCCATAGAGCTCAGTCCTAGGGCCACTCCTTTTTGGCACCTACTTCTCAGAAGTCCAAGCAAACATCAAGGGTCTTTGGTTGACCAAGTCTGCAGATTACTTGAAACTGGGAGTAGTCACTGAATCTCCAAGAGAGTTATCCATTATCCAGGAAGGCTTGTCCCAAACAAATAACTGGTGCCAGAGTCATGAACTAAAGTCAAATACAAAAAGTGCACTATTGTATCCTTTGGGAAATCAACTGTCTCAGGAAATTACCACATTGACAATACTCCCCTAGGTGCTGATCTAGTAGTTAGAAATTTGGGTGCATACATAGAAAGTGACCTAGCCTTCAAACATCATGTGTTTACTGATATGAGGAAGTCCTTCTATATTACTTAACTTATAAGCAAAGGAATAGCATCTCGATCCAGAGATACCATTGTCCCACTGTACTCATCTCTAAACAGGCCTACCATTGAGTAATGCCCCCTTTAGTTTGTACCTGTCCAGACATATGTAACAACTAGAGCACCCACAGAAGTTCTTCACAAAATAAATATAGGTACTAAACAACATGACCTACACAGACTGCCTCAAAGCTCTATAACCATACTTAGTCTGTTATAGACTCTTAAGAGGTGATCTGTACATGGCCTGTAAGGCATTATATGACCCAATACTAAAGGACCTACCACACATTGACAAGTCATATGGTATCAGAAATATCCAATCCATAAACCTTAACCTA
Source organism: Protopterus annectens (assembly GCF_019279795.1). Lineage (NCBI taxonomy): Eukaryota > Metazoa > Chordata > Ceratodontiformes > Protopteridae > Protopterus > Protopterus annectens. The sequence goes on along the minus strand of NC_056728.1, from coordinate 1,865,759,517 downwards.
TTCTGCAACATAAACAAAACAGCTTGGAGAGAAAGGTACACATCCTGAGGATACTACTGTTCTGGAACTAGGTTCTCATCCACTTAAAACAAAGCTCATCACTGTCCCTATTCAAATCCAGCTTAGATCGGTGGATGGGAATGTGGTAATTTACCACAGGACTGCCCCCCGTGCTACTAATGGACAGAGACAATGCCTAAATGCCCAGTCCTTCAGTACAGTCCCCTTTCAATACTGAGTGGTATGACCCTAGAAACCTCCATTCACAAAGGAATAAAAACCATGGTAAAAGTATTTTGAATACTTAGTGGGATAACATGGCTAAGTTTAAAACGCCCCCTCAGGACAGTTAGCCTAATATTCTCCTAAGAACCTACAAAAGTACTTTCATGTACTGCAGTCCTGCAATACACCTAACAAATGTATAACTATTCTGGGACTGCTGCAGTCAGGTTGATGGGAATAATACAAGAGTTTTCATAGAAAGGTGCATCTCCAGTATAAAACGCATACAAGGTGCTAAAAGTTAAGTACAGAGTGCTATGTGAATATTGCAGTTAACAGTCTGTCTTTATTATCTGACACAGACACTGACTGGCACATTGTTACTTTGGATCATTCCTCACTAGCACAGAGATAACATGTTCAATCACTTACAAGAAGAATTGGCTATTAGACCCATAAGTGTACCTATTCATGTTAAGAATCAAAGGGCAGCAGCAGGTTTCATGTGAACTCAGGGATCCCCTGTATAATTGTTTTTTTTTTTTTTTTTGTAAGAATAGCACCAGGTCATTGGCTACATTTCATGGAGAATAAAAAAACTCTAGAATCAGTTTATTAAATGTATATTTGCATATGCACATTTGGCTTTTTGTATCTGTCATGTGTTTTACGTAGGACAGACAGCTCATCAAACAAAAACAAGTATAACTAAATGTCCTTCAGAAATTAGGAGTTGTAGCTAGTCTAGGCACAGCATTTCAGTTACAAAACTAAAAGTGAATTGTTCTGAGATTTAAGTCTCTGCCTAGACAGAGCAATTTCATAGAAAACACAAAATGCTGTATTCTAAGGCTTACATAAATGTATTACTTTTTGACCTAAGAGGGTGGCATTTTCCCTTTCTCAGTTGATAGATCTTGTGCCTACATACACTAACACCACCAAACACACAAATGCACACACATTCTAATTATCCACACATTGTGCTGTGCTTTATTTCTACTTGGTTTACCACCATATTACTACAGTTCTTGTCAACACTTGACAAGAATTATCAGTCATATATATTAATGCTTTTTGTACAATAAAAATTAAAAAAATAATTAATTTGTAAACATCATAACTAACTTCTTCTAAAGAAAGTAAACAGACTGATTTGTACCTCTGGTAGTTGTGTTTCAGCTTCAGCTCTGCAATGTTGATCTGTTTCTTCAGTCTACAAGAAAATGACTGAATATAAATGTATTTGGAAAGAGGTGTTGGCCCTTTTTTTGTATGAAAGACGTCAAGCAAGTTTATTCCAGAAGTGTTTTAATGGTAAGAATGTAAAACATCACAGCTGAGCAACTGCAGGATATACAAATCTCACCAGACAACTTTTGTAGTACAACCAGAAAAACAAGTACTCCACAAATGCAAACAAAATGTTTGTGCAAACAGACAATGAGCAGGTGCTGTTCAAACATAAGCATTATTTTGGAAGCATGCTCATAGATTTCATCCTTTCTGCTTTGCTTCCCACATTCCCACCTGGATTTACTCATTGTATACAGCTTATGAAACTGGCCATGTTTATATGAACAGTTAGTACTAGTTGTCCGGCATAGAGGAATAAAGCTATCTCTTTCAGTACATCCAGACCCTAAAAGCAGACAGAATGCATATTAGCATTATTAGGGCGGCATACTCTTACAGTTTACTGTGTATCATTGTGTGCCTGCTGTTGCAACCATCATATATATTCACCAGTGAACACAGACACCTGACTATATTTACCAAAAGTATAAACTAGTCAAGAGACTTTACACTATTTTTACTAAATGTATAGTCTTAACTATCTGTACAAATCCAACTAACTACAAAATGTTGTTCAAAGGATGTAATTGTAATCTCATATTGTCTGTATTATTCTGTGCATTATTATTGTGGACTAGTTTATATGTTACCTCTACTTACTATCTATATTATCAATGTATTTTATTTCCTACTGTATTTTTATTATTGTGTGTTATTACTGTATGGAGCTTTTCTTCCCAGTCCTCCACTGAAAACGGGCAGCCCTGCCCAGTCAGACATTGTCCTGGTAAACAAACGTAAAATAAAATAAATAAAATCTCTTGGTCATGGATTGACATTCCTTGGAAAAGTGCCTACAATCCCTGTCTCCCAACTCCCTTCCTCCCATTCCTAGTAGTTCAAAACACAACAGAATGAGGGGAATACGTGAGTCAAATAGAGAATAGGAACTTGGTGGTTAAGGGAGCCCTGGAGTGCAAAAACAGATATAAAAATAATGGCATCATTATAATTGCCTACAAGTTACTATGCTAGTATACTAAGTTGTTGTGTCTTTCGGCTTTTCCCAGTTAGGGGTCGCCACAGCGGAACTCCAGTCCGCTAATGATTGGCAGTAGATTTTTATGTGCCGAGTTGCCAGCCCTGACATACAACCTTCAACGAAGGTACGCCCATTCATGCATGTCTCCAGACAGAAGACGCTCTAGCTGGGAATCGAACGGGACAACGTCTTACTGTCAGGCGACAGCGCTACCGCAGCACCACCACCGATACGAAGAAACTCTATAAATAGGCCAAGGTCCTTGGACTATCCAATCTAACTGGATAAAAAATAAATAAATAAAATGTAAATGAGTTCACAAACTGTCAGAAAATATCATTGCATGCTGCTTACATCACTTCACTGTAAAAACACATAAGTACAGTCAAAACCCTCATTGCTATGTAAACCTTACCCAGTTACTGAATGCATTCAAACTTCATCTGAGAACTTTCTATTATTAGATTCAGAAGCAATACATACACTGTACTCAAGTGCCCCCACCCCTGTTTCATTCATTCCAGCCATCCAAGTGCCCCCATCTATCTCTGGGTTTACCTGCTCCTCCTACCTCCCCTGAACGTCTCTGGTTGAGCTAGGGCTGGTGTGAATCTTAATGGCATCCTGCAGTGGTGGTGTCAGCAACTGCTTCATCTATTGGGGGGGTTATTTTATGACCTACCCTTCTTCCTCCTGCCTCACCCCTGTGTTCACTGACAATATCTGTGGGCTATCCCCCTCTGTGGACCATACCTCCCCTACACAGAGTGTCTTCTACTAGCACATTACCTCCTGGATGGGGATCATCCCTCCCTGCCAGCACCTCAGATACCCAAGCACCTAATTAAACCTGGGTCACCTGAGCCCATAGTTAGGGCTTTATCCCACTACTCCATGGTATTGGCCCCTCTGTATTCAAAATTTTAGCACAAGAGCCTTGTAACGTTTAGGAGCTTAGTTGATTGGTCTTCATACTCTTAAGTATACAGACCTGCAATGTACAGTTTTTCAGAGTATCAACCAAACAAGCATGTAGGTCAAGCTGTAAAAAGAAAATACAGCAGTGCGTAAACCCTGAAAATTTACAGCTGCTAATGGTCTCTTTCACAGACTATACTACAGTATTCCCCACTGTGCTTATCAATGCACTTAGTCTCTCTCTCTCAGTATGTGTGTGTGTGTATATATATATATATATATATATATATATATATATATATATATATATATGGCATATAAATAAAATCTTGGTATATTATGAACCCAAAATAGTAGTTTTGCAGTTTGATTAACCCCTAAACCTAAACCAAATTAGATAGAAATTTAACAACTAGGTTATGCCTAAATTACTCAATAAGCCTATAAAAAATAAACTTTTCTGCCTACTTCACTGGCATAGAGGGATAAAGTTTTGAGTATGATCCAGATGAAACAGGTTTTATTAGTGACTCAGGCACAGGAGAAAATAATGACAAGCCTTCTCACTTCTCTCCCTCTACATAGAAGGGATGATGGGCATCTGTACTAAGTAAATACTCTGTGGTAAAATGTCTGCTGGAGATGGGGATTTTCAGAGACACCTTTTTTCAAGGGGCAGGACTGCAGAAGGGACATCTCTTGTGGAAGCAGGAGACATGTCCTCGTGTATGACAACTGTACATCATCTTTTGAGATGTTGGTGGCATGTATAAATGGGGCATGCCGAACCAAGCTAAAAATACCCTGATTTCCCCAAATAGGGAAGTGTCATATCCTCTGCTGACTGACTGTCACTCCATGACAGTCCAAATTTTCTATAGGTACAGCAGATGAATGAAGGAATGAATGAAACAGTTAAGTGGTCAAAGGGGAAGCTTGACACTCACTGAAGAACTGCAGAGCATAAACTGCACCATAAAGCAAACCACAACTATTAAGCCTAAGGTTAAAGCTGGATTAATTCCTAAATGTAAACTTAATCTGGCCCTAATCAAATTAGTAGCCTTATCCTCAATTATCAGTATTAGGTTTTGGTTGAGTTACAGCATAGCCCTAATCCATACCATAACAGTAACCACTAGAGTTAGCCTTAACAATAAAGGTAACTGCAAACACTAATGTTGAACCATAACCACCCCTAAATGTAACTATAACCATCAGGAGTTGGCTTACAATAAGGGATGGTGTAATAATAGGATGAGTGTTAGCAGTCAGTCCAACCATAACACCAGATCTGAAGGACAGGTTTGGAGTTATGACTGGGTTGGATTAGAGTAATGCTGGTTTAGCATTAACGTCTAACTCAGACTATCCATAGCAGCAGTATGAGTAAGGAATGTATTTTTCACAATCATTCCTTTTTCTACTGTTTTAAAGAAAAAACTTCTTCAAATAATACCAATGCCATCATCAGCGAAAAAATAACAATTGATTTTTTTTATGAGAATTCATCAAAATATATGTAAATATATATCTTACAGTGTACAATTTGAATTTGGTTAATTTACACCCTCCCCTTATTTTCCTACTTGATGTAGCCTTCCAACCAAAACTTCTTAGAAAATCTCAAAACTTATAAAGTACTTCACTCAACAAATACTAATAAAATGATGAATATGCATTAAGTAAGTTCCATTAATGTATCTTAGCATTTACACCTGATATGAAGAGAATAAAACAAGCAACATGGATTCAATCCTTGACATGGTATACTAGATTAAGTCTTTGTCATTGCACAGACACTGGAGGTCACATGGTGTATGCACTTGGATAAAACATATGACCATGTACCCCAAAATTTCTTGTGGGAAGTGTTACAAGAATACAGGGTAGCAGGGCTACTGCTGTGTCACTCAGTCTCTCTATTTGGGGAGGAAGAGTTGTGTTACTACTAAGCTGAATATGTTCAAAAGGGTCTATATCACATTATCGAACTTCCAAAATATCGAATACAATAAGCTCGAACTTGGAAGTTCGAAATGTGATATAATCGAAAGCTCAGAACAGTGCATTTTTCCCCAGGGAAAACATTTGCTGTTCCGACTAACACACACACAACACAAACACACCAAAAACCTATGTCTTATGTGGTGGGCTTCACCCCCCCACACCCCCCTACTTAAATATATCAACTCCAAGATCGCACCACAGTGGAGGAAATAGCGAAGACACGGAATGGCCCACCGAATTCTTGCCCTGGGCAAGAATTCGATGTTGCACAGCTTCGATATTGTCAGTGTTCGCGGTTTCGTGTTTGATGTTATGCCGTTCGGAATTCTGAGCTTTCGTGGTTATGATATACACCCATTCAAAATGGGTGTATGACTCTGTTAGTGGTTTGTCTTGTCCCTTGTGTTTATGATTTTCCTATTTACTAAAAACGTCCAAAAAGAATATCAGGGCACAGCCAAAGTTTGAACAGCATTCAGTTTGGGTACTTGAGGACTGAATTTCTTTTGTTTGCAAAAGATGCTGTCCTAATAGCCTTAAATAGCTGGAATGATCCCTAAATGAAAAACATTTGGGATGAAAAATCATGTTAGAAATTACAGATCTCCTGGAAAAGTGTGGACTGTTGTCTGCCAGTAAGGGGGATAATTGCCTCAAATAAAGGAGTTCAAGTATTTTAGAGACTTTTAAATGAGTTAAAGTAGAGGGCAGTGGCAGAACTGCATATGGTGTACTGGACAGTGTACTGATTAATCCACCTTCCCAGCCACATCTATGGTCACAAACTTTGGGTGGTAACTGACAGTATGAGGTGACAGAGTGTACTTGTTTTAAATTCCAAGGACCATAATGGAGATTCTCAAAGTACTAGAACTGTATTGGGGGAAAGAATATAAACATCAGCTCCAGGGTAGAGTGATTTCAGAGGTGGTACATATAAGTAGCAAGGGTGAAAGGGCACAGCCACACACAATGAGGAGTGCAGTGGATGAACCTCCCCCCCCCATGCAATAAAAAACAGCAACTATTTGAAAGGTCGGGACCCACAAGAATGAGTCCCAAACACAGAGACTCAATGATACAAAGATGGCCATTTCTCAGAATATCTCTTTTCTCTGAGGCATGGCAATCCTGGAGTTGGTATATATAATTTCTGGGGGGGGGGGGGTGCAGGGTACCTTGACCCCCAGTAAAAAGAAATTTTAAGGAGAAAAGAGATGTTCAAGATTCTACCTTCTTCTGTAATTTCAAACTTTTTTCCAGCTTGTCAGCACTCGGCATACTGTGTGTCGACATTGCAGTATAGAGCAAAAAATGCAACATTAGTTCCATAACATGCTCCCCAGGATCCAATAAAGCCTACACTGCTGTTTTTCACTGTGTGAGCATACAGACATGGAAACTTTTAGATTCAGTAAGCGTCATGTACAGGTGCACACCCCTGCACAAACAAGTTAAACACTATAATACGCTAATTACATGATAATTAACCAATCTAAGATGGCGGAACTCTTCAACAATCTATAAAGAATATGTGTAGACTCTGTGCTGATTTTCCCTGTGAATTCCAAAACTTTTGGAATACAGCCACAGAAAGTAGTCTACATGGACAGAATGTTACGGGCTGCTGCTGCTTTAATTCATTTGCATGTGCTACAGACTGATGCCAATGCTATTGCTGGCAATAGGCCTCGGTCAAAAAGGAGAAGAGTTTTCAGGCCCCTTTTTGACTTTTCACAACCTGTATGATGTGTAAACTGTAGACCATTACAGGGTGGACAGGAACACACTACAGGAACTCTGTGATCTCCGCCATCCTCAACTCAGAACCAGAGCCAAATGAGGAGAACCCATTCCAGTGGAGACAAAGGTATGTGTATCCCTTAGAATGTTAGCTATGGGTACCTTTCAGAGACCAACAAAGGACACACTGGGGGTGTCACAGGCATCCGCATTCAGGATCCTCCACCAGTTCCTGAATGCTATGCTCTCACATGCCAGTGACCCCATATATTTTCCCAGTAGTTCTGAGGAGACAGCCAGAAATATGCAGGAGTTCTGCCATATAGCACACTACCTTGAAGTACTAGGTGCCATAGATTGCACACATATAGAAATAAAGGCACCACCTAGGGAACAGGGTAGGCTCTACATTAACAGAAAGGGCTACCACTCTATCACCTGCTAAGTCATGTGTAATGCCAGGGAATCATCTTGAACATGTGTGCCGGCAACCCTGGCAGTTACCACAACTCACATATCTGGCACCTCCCAGCTGTACCAGATATTTGCTAGGAGGGATATCCAACAGGGTCATCTACTGGGGATGCAGGCTATGCACTGGTACCATGACTGAAGACATCCATCAGAAATGCACACACACCTGCTGAACAACTCCATAATGAGGCACATGGTCAAACCAAAAATATCATTGAGCATGTGTTTGGGCTGCTGAATTCACATTTCCAATGCCTAGATACATCTGGTGGAGGCCTGCAGTACAATCTATGGACATGTACAGAAATATTCACGGTATGTGCCATGCTACACAACATAATCCTGAGGAAACAGCTTTAGCAGGATCAGCAAGGGGAAGCGGCACACATCCAAGCACCAATGCCAAGGTCACCAAAGCCACAGGCAGATGAGGAGTCAGAGAGGGAGCCACCAGCTGCTGTGGCTATAGGCAGCTTGCATTGGATAAGAGACAATGCATAGCACACTCACTCACCACCTAGGGGTCTAAAACATTCCACACATACATATAGTAACATTGATGCCAGGCAGCTTTCACAACCTTCACCTCCCCATGTATTGGCTGTGTATTACTTGGATGAGACAGAGTCAGCCCTGAACTAAAACCTTGTCAACTGCTGTTTTTGCAAGGTATGTCTCTAACCTGAAGTGTATTGTGTAATAATATGAATGAGTGGCATATCCTTGTATCACACTAATTGGTACTGTAAGCAAGTAAGAGGTGGGAGATTGGTACTGAAGTGATCATAAATTGTGACAGCAGAGATTTGTGTTACTTATATGTGTTCATTATCAAGTAGTAGACCTCAGGCATCAAAGATTCATGCAGTCATACCCCTGAAAAGTAGTAATGATCATTGTATGGCCCAGTTTAGCAGCATACGTTTATAATGGAAATTCATTAAAAATAGAAGTTAGAAAGTAATGCTACACATTGCAGTTTCCACCTTCACACTCCTCACAAGATCATTCACAATAAAGTTGGAAAATTTTGTAACTTTCCAAGGCCAATATACGTCAAAGGTAAAATTATCAGTTCAACACCACACATGCAGGTATAGTAAGCACTTTGTCAGATATGCACCCTGAGCATCAGGCACAAAGCTTACATATCACTGAATCCAAAAGATAGAAAACAGGGATATGGCACAGTTTTCATCACTTGCAGAGGGTGTTGTGTGGGGGAGCAGGAGGCCTAGGCTGACACCAAAGTTTGGTGAGTGTGTGTGAGTCAGAAAGAGAAGTGGGCAGACATCTGGATAAACCAACAAATAGCCAGTTAGACAAAATAAGTTTGAAGCTGCATGGTTGAACCTGTGTGTGTGTGTGTGTGTGTGTGTGTGTGTGTGTGTGTGTGTGTGTGTGTGTGTGTGTGTGTGTGTGTGTGTGTGTGTGTCTGTGTGTCTGTAGAGGTTCTCCAGGTGAAATTGGTGTGTGGTGTATGCATGAACACCGCCAAGCTCTGTGCTGGCTCTACATCTTGGTATGTCAGACAGGTGTGAGCTGTGCATGGTAGAAGTGGCAGTTCATTGCTGTCATCCTTGACCATGAGAACTGGCTCTGCCAGGAGTTGCACTGGCATGTCCACACCCACGGTCAGAAGCACTGCTGCTTCCTGAGCATTGCCGATGTCTGCTAGATGAGGTCCCTTCATGAAGACACCCAGGACCATGACCCCATGGCCTGCCACATCTGGGTGTGAATAGTACACTCACTGATGGTGCAGTCAAAGTACTGCCACCATTGGATCATGATTGGGCATGGCCAGGTTGGCATGTGGCTGACCTACACCTACGAGGATGCCATTCCCCTCCCAGCAGATGTTCCATCACAGACACTGCAAGTCCATGACAGACACCCCACATTCCAATGTGTCATTCACCTAATCCATGGAATCGGCAACACAGTGGAGGTATTCATGCATGCCAAAGTTAGCTACATCTACAACCCTGAGCATTTGCCAGGAGCAACTACGGGAACATGCCTGTATCTCCATGATAGCCCTAAACATACATTGAGTGGTATGGAAAGAGACACCTGCACCAGGTGAGCGAAGGACAGCAAGCCCCCTCTGAGCACCCCAATCAACCCCCCTATGTAGCACCTTGCCCACATTTTAGCTACAGACAGACTCCACAGGCACTGAAGCCACAGTAACTACACTTCCCTGATCAATGGCCTCACCCTCCATCTGTCCAATATTTGTGATGTCACTGGACTGGGTAGGCATTGGCCTATTAGTTGTGTCTGTTGGAATTGCAGGGAATGGCTGTATGTCAATCTCAGTGTCAGCTTCAACCTCTGCACCCCCTGAGTGTGCCTCAGTTTGGCCACCATCATCATCAGAGTCTGATGATACACTGACATCGGGTGGCAGAGGGACCACACTTTCACTGTCATAATCACCTGTGATAAAAAACAAGAAAGACAGGACAATATTAATACCTATGCTACTGTATTCCAATATATGCTAACAAACTAACAGTGGTGCCACTATTACAGACACCACAACAAAACACACAACAGACCTGACATCAACAGCACACACTAAAATATTTATTTCAATTGCTCATCAGTACTGATATAAAAATGTGTGGCTTACCATCGGCAGATGAGAATCTCCCCTGTAAGCTGGATGTGCCTGAAAGAAGTTAAGCAAGAGGTAAGGGCAACATCATCACAATTAAAAGTAACACAGGTGGTAATACTTGTACCCCTTTATATACCCATTAACTATACTGTCAACAAGGACATGGCTGTCAACAAACCTAAGCTAATGATGGAGCCATCTTTATTCCCACACAGAGGTAATGTATTGATTTCAGTTGTTTTACTATACAACAGTATTTAACATTTGAGATACCGAAGCCTACCTGGAATCTCCTCCTAGGACATGCTTGCTGTGTCTGACACTGTTGCTCCTACATCCAGGACATGCCTTACTACAGTCTCCTATGAGCTGTCTATATCCCTGATATTGACCAGGAACTCTTCACTAGGTGGTAGTGGTGGTTCCTATCAGCCCCCCCCCCCATGCTCATCTGGTCACAGCCCACTACAGCTGCTCTCAACTGTGCAGATGTGATCATGTCAGTGGCCCTGTGGCACACCTGCTCATATGTCCTGCCATGGCCACCCATGGCATTCAGATCAGCAACTATCTGTTGCCAAATTTGCATCCTATATGTCATATCTCCTTGTCCCCTTTTCAGTTGGAAAGTACTATGTTGTCTAAAGGCATCTGCTATGGCCCGGTTCTCAGCATCAGTGAAGGGGAGGACTCCGAGGACTGACATGCCTGGTTGGCATACTCCTAGGTTTCAATAAAGCAAAGCAGATCCACAACCTGGAAGCTGGCTCTGGAAGCCCAGAATAAAAAGTTGATAAAATGCTGATATTCCTTCTTCCGCAAGGCAGAAAATGAAAGGCTGCAACTTACTTAAAACTTTCTTGCTTTAATAACAAACAACAATCTCCTCAAGTGCTTTCGCCCAGCCTGGTGCTGAGCTTTTTCAAGATACAATAAAATCAAACTGGTTGTTCTTTATATACATAGTCAAAACTTGACCAATAATTCAATTAGTAAAAGAGAAGGTCTAATTAACCCTTCAAATTACTTGCTGGTACAAAGCCTGCTTGCAGGCAGACCATTACCTAGCACAACTCACTGCAATGCCAAACAAAGCATATGCATAAACTTAATAATCAATTGTTGGTGTACTTACAGGTTGCCATAAAAATATACAGTGTTAAAAAAATGCAATATTACAACTGTGCAATGTTAAAACAATATTCAAAAACCAATATTATACACATGCTAGTATGTTAAAAATATTAACATGTGCTGTTTATTCAGCAAGATTTTATTTCTATATGTGAAACCCTGAAAACACTGGTAAACCAAAAATTCATAATTTAGCCTTTTTTAACCTCAGGACGCTGCTAATGCTGCAAGCGTCATTGAGCCCTGGTCGCCTTCCTGCATCTAGTCTTAGCTGCCATAATAACTCTTTATAATTTAAAAGAAATGCTAGAGATGAATCAGAACAAACCAATGGCAAGTAGTGATAATAAAAAAGAAGGCACATACAAATGTGGAATGTGCAAGCAATGCCCGGCTATATTCAATGGACATAGGTTATATTTACCATCAAGAAAATTCCTATATCAACCAAGGGGCCATTATAATTGCAATGCCAAATTTATTGTTTATTTAGGTTTATGTACTAGATGTAAAAGTTTCTACATAGGAAAGACTGAAAGAACCCTCAGAAGACGTATTTATGAGCATCAGTATGATATAATTAAGAAAAAGGAAACTAATGCTTTTTATAGACATTCCCTTTTTTGTCCCAACATGGAAATTAAATTCATTATTTTAGAACAGCTAAGGTTGGATGAAAGGGGGGGGGACTGGGGGTCTCTTTTAGAATATAAAGAGTTATTATGGCAGCTGAGACTAGATGCGGGAAGGCGACCAGGGCTCAATGACGCTTGCAGCATTAGCAGCGTCCTGAGGTTAAGAAAGGCTAAATTATGAATTTTTGGTTTTCCAGTGTTTTCAGGGTTTCACATATAGAAATAAAATCTTGCTGAATAAACAGCACATTTTAATATTTTTAACATACTAGCATGTGTATAATATTGGTTTTGAATATTGTTTTAACATTGCACAGTTTTAATATTGCATTTTTTTAACACTGTATATTTTTATGGCAACCTGTAAGTACACCAACAATTGATTATTAAGTTTATGCATATACTTTGTTTGACATTGCAGTGAGTTGTGCTTAGTAATGGTCTGCCTGCAAGCAGGCTTTGTACCAGCAAGTAATTTGAAGGGTTAATAAGACCTTCTCTTTTACTAATTGAATTATTGGTCAAGCTTTGACTATGTATATAAAGAACAACCAGTTTGATTTTATTGTATCTTGAAAAGGCTCAGCACCAGGCTGGGCGAAAGCGCTTGAGGAGACTGTTGTTTGTTATTAAAGCAAGAAAGTTTTAAGTAAGTTGCAGCCTTTCATTTTCTGCCTTGCGGAAGAAGGAATATCAGCATTTTATCAGCTTTTTATTCTGGGCTTCCAGAGCCAGCTTCCTGGTTGTGGATCTGCTTTGCTTCATTGGTGCCTTTTACTTGTTCTTGATACTCCTAGGTTTATTACAAGACAACAGATGGGCATACTCCTAGGTTGCTTAAGAGATAATAGATGGATAATACACATAAGTATCACATAAGTAAGGATTACTTGTTTCCAGATAAACAGAAAAGGTAGCCAGTCAGTATTATCCCCTGTAGAAACATACAACAGTCTGCGGATGTGAAATACTAACAACAGGCAGGATGTAAAACAAGGAGAGTAACAGGACCAACATATCCATGTTTGTGCCATAACAGTAACAACTTTTGGTCCCCCTACCCACAAAAGAACTGTCTATCCTTGCTTGTGCTATAACAGTAACTCACCCTTGCTCTCCTCACCCACAAAAGAACAGACTATCCTTGTTTGTGCCATAACATTAACTCACCTTTGGTCCCCCCACCCACAAATGAACCATCTATCCTTGTTTGTGCTATGACAGTAACTCACCTTAGCTCCACTCACCCACAAAAAAACAGGAAAATGACACATTTTGCTAACAAACCATCTTTGAAATGCTAAAACTTTTATCAGAGTAACTGTCCCTAAAACATTTGAACATATTTATCACACAGCATTCCATTTTCATGTATTGGCAATCATGTATACCTCTGAAATGGCTTGGAAAACATGCCCATGCCATCAGGTACACTTCTAAGTAAGGCATACAAATAAAAGTGTAAAATTCTTTGCTTCAGAATTTTCTTAAATACAGTCCACCATATGCAGTATGTAGCTGAACAAATGAAAGCATACCTTCTGAAGTTCAATACTCCTCTGTGCAGATATATGCCAAAGTAATAGCGTATCTTCAGTCTTTTCCACATAAACAAGTCTCCTCGCCATCGGTTTACCTAGTTACAAGATTGCCTTTTAATATGGTCAGCACTGGGAAGATGCAGATCAGGTGTGAACTCATTAGAATTGCTGAACCCCAAAAAATGTAATCCATGTATAGATGTAAACATAGTGCAGCCACTCCCTCATCTTGTTTGCATGAAATGCAGCAGTGTACAAACTGGTCAACTGGACCACCCAGGAAGCAGACACAACTCAGACAGCTAAAAATAGAAGCTGGATGCATTCAATTAATACTATTGGGCATCAGGCGAACCCAATAAGTTATGTTATGCTGTAGTTAACAGCAAGATCTTAAGAATGATTAGTAAAATAGGGAATTTTATGTAACTAGTCCTGTGGCAGTAGGTGTTAAGTGTAGGGCTGGAGTACAGATGGTCTTGGGTTCTAGTACAGTGCATGCAACATTTCTTTTACTGTTGTGACATTGCAGTTTATAGCAATGAACTGCGGCATAGACAAGTGTTTTCTCAACCTTCTTGTGGCAAAAAGTGTAAGTGCAGTACTGTCTACATGGTCCTTGGTTTGAATACAGCATATTCCATGCACTTTTACTGTTGTTCCACTTCCCATTATAATCACTCTTAGTTTATAACATTTGACATGGTGTAGCTGATATTAATTATATTTATGAGGTCTAAGGCACTAGTATTGTGTCAAGTTATATATTCATTTATCTGTGTATTATCACATTTGTTCTGAAATGTATGACTGTGGGCATATTGTGTACTATATTCCTGTAAGTATATTTCTGCTATCTGGATGGCCATGGCCTTCACATTTGTCTAGCACATACACAACTGCCTGTACATCTTATGACCTTGAATTTGCTTTGCTTGCTACTGTTGCGCTCCGCTTACCATCATGCAAACACAGACAGTGGCGGAGAAATGCTGCAGTTATCTCCACACAACACCACTTAACCCCACTGCACTATGCCAATACACAGCAACATATCTTGTATAAACAATTCATGCACTATCACTCTGTAATGAAAAGTATTCTAGAGTATTAGATTCACCTATATTTAAACCCAGTACCATCTGCCCCCCCCCCCAAAAAAAATGTATCAATGCATTAACATGTGCTGCCACACAGACAGTTAAGCAGCAAGTTTATTACATAGACTCAGTACTAATGGTCAGGCTTTAGCAACGCAGATCATGTTTATAATCTTGAATGTTTAATAGTTCGAATGCATGAACATTGAACTTTAATATGCATCGAACTATTAAACAATAAAAACACAATAAAAATATTTGTAGAACAAAAAAAAAAACTAACAACTGCAAGCAGGGGGGGGGGTCAAATCCCCTTGCACCCCCACACCCCCCTGCTACTTAAATATAACAACTCCGAGATTGCGCTACATTGTAGGAAAGGGAAATCTTCCCTTTCCGCACCATACTACTTTAAAGTGCGATCTCGAAGTTGGTATATTTAAGTAGCAGGGGGTGGGGGGTGCAGGGAGGCTTGCCCCCCTTCTTAAACCCATTAGGATAAGTATTTGATGTTTACATTTTTTTTATTTTCAAAGTTACGGAACTTCGATAATATGGTGTCAACCATATTTTATTTGATGTTCCGTAACTTCGAGATTATAATATAGACCCATGTATCTCGCATGTGTATGCACTTTGCTAATATCCACAGGAACATAGGTGACCTTCAGCACCATTGACCCTACCCATTTTGGTTTTATCAAGGGTAGATCTTGCTTATTGACCCTTGTGAACTTCTTGAATACTGACCCCAAAGACCTGGAAGAGGGATAACAGGACATAATGCCTATGTTGAGTTATCCAGGGCCTTTGACACTATTCCCATTCATGTCATAATGAAAATCTCCCATCTGGGAATTAGTCCATACAGTACTAGATGGATAGCCAGCTGGCTCAATGACATAACACATACTCTCAAAGCTGGAGACTGCACCTCCACCACTAGCCCAATTACCAGTGGAATACCACAAGGATCTGTGATGGGCCCTCAACAGTTTGGAAAATACTTCCTTGAAGCATAGGCAACAGTAGATGGCCTGTGGTTTACCAAGTTTGTAGATGACTGTTAACTGGACGCACTCCTATAGAGTCCTCCAATGATGGTAACATATTACTGAAAAGTCTAACACAGACTAATGATTGGTGCCAAACTCATGGACTGAACCTTAAAGTATACAATGACTCATTGTCCCCTTTGTCAATGACATACCCCTACTAATTATGATATACATAGCATCCCACTAAGCTCAAACACAGTGTTGTGAGACTTGGGAACACATGTTGCTAGCCATCTACACATTCATTACTATGTGCCCTTAGTTTGACACACACAATCTGCATTGAGCACATCATACATATAGACATCACATCCAAGACCAGAGTAGTCATACTTCTGCTGTACTCTACCCTTATCACACCAATAATGGAGTATAATACTCACATCTGTCTGTACCTCACCAGACACCTGCAGCAATTGGAGAAAACACAGGGTTGTGACTAGGAGAATCCCAGGCCTCCAAACATGATATACACAGAAAGACTGACCTACCTGTCACTGCACTCGATATCATGTAGGCTGCTGAGAAGTGAGCTATGCCTGCCCTGCAGAGCAGTCTCAGACCTTGCTCTTCTAGAAATGATGGACATCTGCAATTCAAACGGGACAAGAATAATTTGCCCCAGGGTTCTAAACCTACCCTGTAACATAAACAGAACATGCTGGGGAGACAGATATATCCCACAAAGATTCACACTCCTCTGTAACAGGCTCCCACTGCATGTGAAGCAGTGCTCCTTAATGACCATGTTCAAGTGCAACCTTGAGTACTGGTTTGGTGAGTGCAAAGTCACGCCTGGTCTGGCACCTATGCCCCTCATGGACAGGGCCAGTTGATGCAGCTCATAAACTCGCTCTGTTAAACACAACCATCCAACTATGCTCACTAAGGGTACCTGTATTTTTATACAGCTAGGCTTCTAAACACCTAGTGCTATTAGGCTAGTTGCCTCATATGAACCTATGAAGCTATTTGCCTATGCAGGGTTCCCAAACTGTTGTCCCCCACATAGCCTGCTGATGTCATCTACTATAAGTTCACCTGCACTCTTGTATAAATCATACTTGTACTGTGGTGCATTTGGAAAACTACTGGATTATGCAGTCTGTTTACTTAGATATGTAGGGGTTCTATTTTCACTGCAGTCATGTGAGTGTGTTTGTGTGTGTGTGTGTGTGTGTGTGTGTGTGTGTGTGTGTGTGTGTGTGTGTGTGTGTGTGTGTGTGTGTGTGTGTGTGCTCATGCTTGTCATCACAGAGTGTATGTTACACCAGCATGTGGAACACTATCTTCTCCTCAATAAACACTGTTGATGTCATAAGTTATAAAGTGTTGTCTGACACACTTCAAGTTGGACTTGAAATGTGGCACTTGCAAAAAAGACTGGGTTCTGTAGTCTGTGTAATTAGATAGGTAGGGGTTCTATTCTCACTGCAGTCAACCGGGTTTGTGTGAGTTGTTGTTTGACATTACAGAGAGCATTTTACACCACCATGTGGGACACCGTTACCTTCTCATCAACAGACACTGCAGATATCATCAGCTATAAAGTGTTGTCTGACGCACTACAAGTTGGACTTTAACTGTGGAGCTTGCATAAAGTACTGGGTTATGTAGTCTGTAGTCTGTGCAATTAGGTAGGGGTTCTATTCTCACTTCAGTCAACTGTGTGTGTGGGGGTGGGGGGTGGGAGGGGGGTGAGCTGTTCCTTGACACTAGAGAAAGCATTTTACACCAGCATGTGGGACACTGTGTATATTCTCAACAGACACTGCTGATGTCATCAGCTATATCACATTTTTGGATATGCAGTACTCCCACCAGGGTAGGATCAGAGACTGGCCTGGAGGCCAGGCAGAAGTCAACTCATCCTATACAATAAAGATTACAGTGAAATGGCCCTATACACATACATGATGGCATGGTTTGTAGGCCCTGTGTTATCTTGCTGAGAAAGCCCTCTGGTCTGCTACATGTGTCTGGTGAGGTACACGTAAAAAAGAGCATTATACTCTATTAGTGATGTAAGAGGTTTGACTACAGTACTATCATACAATCCTAAGAGCTCAATATTATGGTGTAACTTATGATGTGCACAACATAGGCTTTCAATAGCAATGTGGACACTTAGTGATCAATGTTCAGATTACTATCTACATGTGTTCCCAGCATTGCATCACTGGGGTTCTGCATAGCAGGGCTGTTGTCAATAATGTGATTAACATGGAACTCCAAGTTTCAGATGGACATTACAAACACACATTTCTGCATTTATTTGTACAATCTGTGCCTTTGTCACCATTCAGTTGTGTGTGCTAGCTGTTATCACCACTGGTGGACTCAATGATTGCACACAATATGCAAGAATCAGCAAACATGGTAAGCCAAAGGCCATATACTGCTGCTTTACTGTTGAGAAATACAGATCAAACAGTGAAGGGCCAAGCACAGATCCCTGGGGTTTGCCAGTGGTGACAGCTCTACTGGTACAGGTTGATTTACCAAATTTCACATGATGTGTCCCATCAGTGAGCTAACTGGTTACCCATCAACTGACGTAAAGTTTAATCCTCAGCTTGGGAGTTTGCTCAATGATACCCACATGTGTGATTGTGTCAAAACCATAGGCCAGATCAGAATAGGCAGTATGCACTGTCTTATCTTCATCCAGGCCTATCACATGGAATCAATGGACTGTGACAACATCACAGACCACTTGTGGCATGACTCAGCACATACACCTTCCATTATGGTTGAATACACAGTTCAACACACCCTGCACATGGCCTATGTTCCCATACAAGGGTGTACATTAACATGCATTCACCTGAGTTGGGAAGACAGCACCTGATGCATGCATGTATAGAGACATCCTGACTCTCCTCATCTGTGAGGTAGACCAACATGTGATCATGGACATCTTCTACATGTACACTAGTAATATTCCAGGTATGTGCAACAGACCTGTGTGAGTTGTTACTGCTACATCAGGTCTGTTACATCTGATAGATGTCCTCAAAAAGATAACTAAGGGCATGCATTTTGGACAACAGTACAGTGGAACTTGAATAGGTCAAGGTATTTGACACAAATCCACACTGAGGTACTCTGTCAACACTGTCATGTGTGGCCATAACCACCTATATCATCAACTGGGTAGACCAGTGTATGACATACGTGGCATCTCCCAACTTTTTGGTGAGCTACGTCTTTGGCTGAGAAGTGGTGTTCCTTTTACGGATACGTGGCATCTCACTATGTTGAA
>NC_056728.1:1865650447-1865735447 GCF_019279795.1 Protopterus annectens | reverse complement strand
GAGCTAATCGAAGGAAGGACACTCAGCAAACTCGAAGCTATAATATATAACATTAAGTATCCTGTTTTTTGTTTATTTTGTTCTTTATTTCTTTGTTATTTATAGCACTTTGTGTACTGTGTATTTTTCTAGCTAGTTTCACTGTGTGTGAGGTATTAACTGGAAATTGTCCACTTTTATTAAGCATCTGTTGGGTTGTTTGTTTCTGATAACTTGTTGCAGTTAAACTCTTTTTCTAGAGGCTCCTTTAGCTGTTTAAAACTTTCATTTAAAGGCTCACTGCTGCTTTTCAGCTGTGAGAAACATTTCTGCAGTTTGTTTCTAAGTAGTGGGGATATTTGTAGCATTCCCATATTCAGGCTTGTATTTGGGCCTAGTGTTTGTGGAGGCTGTGTGTCTGAGCACATATTCAGGGACATCTTGGTTTAGCCAAAGCCATCAGGCATTTCAGTGAGAGAGAATTGTTTGAGGTCATTGGCTGACTGAGGTCACCTGGACTACAGCTTAGACTAAGCACCTCATTGGTTCTTTTGAGATTTCTTTCTTAAAAGCTGTCTCAGGTTTCAACTTTCTGTTACCTAAGAAGCTCAGTTGTGAGTGTTCTGCCATTTTACACTGAGCTAATCGAAGGAAGGACACTCAGCAAACTCGAAGCTATAATATATAACATTAAGTATCCTGTTTTTTGTTTATTTTGTTCTTTATTTCTTTGTTATTTATAGCACTTTGTGTACTGTGTATTTTTCTAGCTAGTTTCACTGTGTGTGAGGTATTAACTGGAAATTGTCCACTTTTATTAAGCATCTGTTGGGTTGTTTGTTTCTGATAACTTGTTGCAGTTAAACTCTTTTTCTAGAGGCTCCTTTAGCTGTTTAAAACTTTCATTTAAAGGCTCACTGCTGCTTTTCAGCTGTGAGAAACATTTCTGCAGTTTGTTTCTAAGTAGTGGGGATATTTGTAGCATTCCCATATTCAGGCTTGTATTTGGGCCTAGTGTTTGTGGAGGCTGTGTGTCTGAGCACATATTCAGGGACATCTTGGTTTAGCCAAAGCCATCAGGCATTTCAGTGAGAGAGAATTGTTTGAGGTCATTGGCTGACTGAGGTCACCTGGACTACAGCTTAGACTAAGCACCTCATTGGTTCTTTTGAGATTTCTTTCTTAAAAGCTGTCTCAGGTTTCAACTTTCTGTTACCTAAGAAGCTCAGTTGTGAGTGTTCTGCCATTTTACACTGAGCTAATCGAAGGAAGGACACTCAGCAAACTCGAAGCTATAATATATAACATTAAGTATCCTGTTTTTTGTTTATTTTGTTCTTTATTTCTTTGTTATTTATAGCACTTTGTGTACTGTGTATTTTTCTAGCTAGTTTCACTGTGTGTGAGGTATTAACTGGAAATTGTCCACTTTTATTAAGCATCTGTTGGGTTGTTTGTTTCTGATAACTTGTTGCAGTTAAACTCTTTTTTCTAGAGGCTCCTTTAGCTGTTTAAAACTTTCATTTAAAGGCTCACTGCTGCTTTTCAGCTGTGAGAAACATTTCTGCAGTTTGTTTCTAAGTAGTGGGGATATTTGTAGCATTCCCATATTCAGGCTTGTATTTGGGCCTAGTGTTTGTGGAGGCTGTGTGTCTGAGCACATATTCAGGGACATCTTGGTTTAGCCAAAGCCATCAGGCATTTCAGTGAGAGAGAATTGTTTGAGGTCATTGGCTGACTGAGGTCACCTGGACTACAGCTTAGACTAAGCACCTCATTGGTTCTTTTGAGATTTCTTTCTTAAAAGCTGTCTCAGGTTTCAACTTTCTGTTACCTAAGAAGCTCAGTTGTGAGTGTTCTGCCATTTTACACTGAGCTAATCGAAGGAAGGACACTCAGCAAACTCGAAGCTATAATATATAACATTAAGTATCCTGTTTTTTGTTTATTTTGTTCTTTATTTCTTTGTTATTTATAGCACTTTGTGTACTGTGTATTTTTCTAGCTAGTTTCACTGTGTGTGAGGTATTAACTGGAAATTGTCCACTTTTATTAAGCATCTGTTGGGTTGTTTGTTTCTGATAACTTGTTGCAGTTAAACTCTTTTTTCTAGAGGCTCCTTTAGCTGTTTAAAACTTTCATTTAAAGGCTCACTGCTGCTTTTCAGCTGTGAGAAACATTTCTGCAGTTTGTTTCTAAGTAGTGGGGATATTTGTAGCATTCCCATATTCAGGCTTGTATTTGGGCCTAGTGTTTGTGGAGGCTGTGTGTCTGAGCACATATTCAGGGACATCTTGGTTTAGCCAAAGCCATCAGGCATTTCAGTGAGAGAGAATTGTTTGAGGTCATTGGCTGACTGAGGTCACCTGGACTACAGCTTAGACTAAGCACCTCATTGGTTCTTTTGAGATTTCTTTCTTAAAAGCTGTCTCAGGTTTCAACTTTCTGTTACCTAAGAAGCTCAGTTGTGAGTGTTCTGCCATTTTACACTGAGCTAATCGAAGGAAGGACACTCAGCAAACTCGAAGCTATAATATATAACATTAAGTATCCTGTTTTTTGTTTATTTTGTTCTTTATTTCTTTGTTATTTATAGCACTTTGTGTACTGTGTATTTTTCTAGCTAGTTTCACTGTGTGTGAGGTATTAACTGGAAATTGTCCACTTTTATTAAGCATCTGTTGGGTTGTTTGTTTCTGATAACTTGTTGCAGTTAAACTCTTTTTCTAGAGGCTCCTTTAGCTGTTTAAAACTTTCATTTAAAGGCTCACTGCTGCTTTTCAGCTGTGAGAAACATTTCTGCAGTTTGTTTCTAAGTAGTGGGGATATTTGTAGCATTCCCATATTCAGGCTTGTATTTGGGCCTAGTGTTTGTGGAGGCTGTGTGTCTGAGCACATATTCAGGGACATCTTGGTTTAGCCAAAGCCATCAGGCATTTCAGTGAGAGAGAATTGTTTGAGGTCATTGGCTGACTGAGGTCACCTGGACTACAGCTTAGACTAAGCACCTCATTGGTTCTTTTGAGATTTCTTTCTTAAAAGCTGTCTCAGGTTTCAACTTTCTGTTACCTAAGAAGCTCAGTTGTGAGTGTTCTGCCATTTTACACTGAGCTAATCGAAGGAAGGACACTCAGCAAACTCGAAGCTATAATATATAACATTAAGTATCCTGTTTTTTGTTTATTTTGTTCTTTATTTCTTTGTTATTTATAGCACTTTGTGTACTGTGTATTTTTCTAGCTAGTTTCACTGTGTGTGAGGTATTAACTGGAAATTGTCCACTTTTATTAAGCATCTGTTGGGTTGTTTGTTTCTGATAACTTGTTGCAGTTAAACTCTTTTTCTAGAGGCTCCTTTAGCTGTTTAAAACTTTCATTTAAAGGCTCACTGCTGCTTTTCAGCTGTGAGAAACATTTCTGCAGTTTGTTTCTAAGTAGTGGGGATATTTGTAGCATTCCCATATTCAGGCTTGTATTTGGGCCTAGTGTTTGTGGAGGCTGTGTGTCTGAGCACATATTCAGGGACATCTTGGTTTAGCCAAAGCCATCAGGCATTTCAGTGAGAGAGAATTGTTTGAGGTCATTGGCTGACTGAGGTCACCTGGACTACAGCTTAGACTAAGCACCTCATTGGTTCTTTTGAGATTTCTTTCTTAAAAGCTGTCTCAGGTTTCAACTTTCTGTTACCTAAGAAGCTCAGTTGTGAGTGTTCTGCCATTTTACACTGAGCTAATCGAAGGAAGGACACTCAGCAAACTCGAAGCTATAATATATAACATTAAGTATCCTGTTTTTTGTTTATTTTGTTCTTTATTTCTTTGTTATTTATAGCACTTTGTGTACTGTGTATTTTTCTAGCTAGTTTCACTGTGTGTGAGGTATTAACTGGAAATTGTCCACTTTTATTAAGCATCTGTTGGGTTGTTTGTTTCTGATAACTTGTTGCAGTTAAACTCTTTTTCTAGAGGCTCCTTTAGCTGTTTAAAACTTTCATTTAAAGGCTCACTGCTGCTTTTCAGCTGTGAGAAACATTTCTGCAGTTTGTTTCTAAGTAGTGGGGATATTTGTAGCATTCCCATATTCAGGCTTGTATTTGGGCCTAGTGTTTGTGGAGGCTGTGTGTCTGAGCACATATTCAGGGACATCTTGGTTTAGCCAAAGCCATCAGGCATTTCAGTGAGAGAGAATTGTTTGAGGTCATTGGCTGACTGAGGTCACCTGGACTACAGCTTAGACTAAGCACCTCATTGGTTCTTTTGAGATTTCTTTCTTAAAAGCTGTCTCAGGTTTCAACTTTCTGTTACCTAAGAAGCTCAGTTGTGAGTGTTCTGCCATTTTACACTGAGCTAATCGAAGGAAGGACACTCAGCAAACTCGAAGCTATAATATATAACATTAAGTATCCTGTTTTTTGTTTATTTTGTTCTTTATTTCTTTGTTATTTATAGCACTTTGTGTACTGTGTATTTTTCTAGCTAGTTTCACTGTGTGTGAGGTATTAACTGGAAATTGTCCACTTTTATTAAGCATCTGTTGGGTTGTTTGTTTCTGATAACTTGTTGCAGTTAAACTCTTTTTTCTAGAGGCTCCTTTAGCTGTTTAAAACTTTCATTTAAAGGCTCACTGCTGCTTTTCAGCTGTGAGAAACATTTCTGCAGTTTGTTTCTAAGTAGTGGGGATATTTGTAGCATTCCCATATTCAGGCTTGTATTTGGGCCTAGTGTTTGTGGAGGCTGTGTGTCTGAGCACATATTCAGGGACATCTTGGTTTAGCCAAAGCCATCAGGCATTTCAGTGAGAGAGAATTGTTTGAGGTCATTGGCTGACTGAGGTCACCTGGACTACAGCTTAGACTAAGCACCTCATTGGTTCTTTTGAGATTTCTTTCTTAAAAGCTGTCTCAGGTTTCAACTTTCTGTTACCTAAGAAGCTCAGTTGTGAGTGTTCTGCCATTTTACACTGAGCTAATCGAAGGAAGGACACTCAGCAAACTCGAAGCTATAATATATAACATTAAGTATCCTGTTTTTTGTTTATTTTGTTCTTTATTTCTTTGTTATTTATAGCACTTTGTGTACTGTGTATTTTTCTAGCTAGTTTCACTGTGTGTGAGGTATTAACTGGAAATTGTCCACTTTTATTAAGCATCTGTTGGGTTGTTTGTTTCTGATAACTTGTTGCAGTTAAACTCTTTTTCTAGAGGCTCCTTTAGCTGTTTAAAACTTTCATTTAAAGGCTCACTGCTGCTTTTCAGCTGTGAGAAACATTTCTGCAGTTTGTTTCTAAGTAGTGGGGATATTTGTAGCATTCCCATATTCAGGCTTGTATTTGGGCCTAGTGTTTGTGGAGGCTGTGTGTCTGAGCACATATTCAGGGACATCTTGGTTTAGCCAAAGCCATCAGGCATTTCAGTGAGAGAGAATTGTTTGAGGTCATTGGCTGACTGAGGTCACCTGGACTACAGCTTAGACTAAGCACCTCATTGGTTCTTTTGAGATTTCTTTCTTAAAAGCTGTCTCAGGTTTCAACTTTCTGTTACCTAAGAAGCTCAGTTGTGAGTGTTCTGCCATTTTACACTGAGCTAATCGAAGGAAGGACACTCAGCAAACTCGAAGCTATAATATATAACATTAAGTATCCTGTTTTTTGTTTATTTTGTTCTTTATTTCTTTGTTATTTATAGCACTTTGTGTACTGTGTATTTTTCTAGCTAGTTTCACTGTGTGTGAGGTATTAACTGGAAATTGTCCACTTTTATTAAGCATCTGTTGGGTTGTTTGTTTCTGATAACTTGTTGCAGTTAAACTCTTTTTTCTAGAGGCTCCTTTAGCTGTTTAAAACTTTCATTTAAAGGCTCACTGCTGCTTTTCAGCTGTGAGAAACATTTCTGCAGTTTGTTTCTAAGTAGTGGGGATATTTGTAGCATTCCCATATTCAGGCTTGTATTTGGGCCTAGTGTTTGTGGAGGCTGTGTGTCTGAGCACATATTCAGGGACATCTTGGTTTAGCCAAAGCCATCAGGCATTTCAGTGAGAGAGAATTGTTTGAGGTCATTGGCTGACTGAGGTCACCTGGACTACAGCTTAGACTAAGCACCTCATTGGTTCTTTTGAGATTTCTTTCTTAAAAGCTGTCTCAGGTTTCAACTTTCTGTTACCTAAGAAGCTCAGTTGTGAGTGTTCTGCCATTTTACACTGAGCTAATCGAAGGAAGGACACTCAGCAAACTCGAAGCTATAATATATAACATTAAGTATCCTGTTTTTTGTTTATTTTGTTCTTTATTTCTTTGTTATTTATAGCACTTTGTGTACTGTGTATTTTTCTAGCTAGTTTCACTGTGTGTGAGGTATTAACTGGAAATTGTCCACTTTTATTAAGCATCTGTTGGGTTGTTTGTTTCTGATAACTTGTTGCAGTTAAACTCTTTTTCTAGAGGCTCCTTTAGCTGTTTAAAACTTTCATTTAAAGGCTCACTGCTGCTTTTCAGCTGTGAGAAACATTTCTGCAGTTTGTTTCTAAGTAGTGGGGATATTTGTAGCATTCCCATATTCAGGCTTGTATTTGGGCCTAGTGTTTGTGGAGGCTGTGTGTCTGAGCACATATTCAGGGACATCTTGGTTTAGCCAAAGCCATCAGGCATTTCAGTGAGAGAGAATTGTTTGAGGTCATTGGCTGACTGAGGTCACCTGGACTACAGCTTAGACTAAGCACCTCATTGGTTCTTTTGAGATTTCTTTCTTAAAAGCTGTCTCAGGTTTCAACTTTCTGTTACCTAAGAAGCTCAGTTGTGAGTGTTCTGCCATTTTACACTGAGCTAATCGAAGGAAGGACACTCAGCAAACTCGAAGCTATAATATATAACATTAAGTATCCTGTTTTTTGTTTATTTTGTTCTTTATTTCTTTGTTATTTATAGCACTTTGTGTACTGTGTATTTTTCTAGCTAGTTTCACTGTGTGTGAGGTATTAACTGGAAATTGTCCACTTTTATTAAGCATCTGTTGGGTTGTTTGTTTCTGATAACTTGTTGCAGTTAAACTCTTTTTTCTAGAGGCTCCTTTAGCTGTTTAAAACTTTCATTTAAAGGCTCACTGCTGCTTTTCAGCTGTGAGAAACATTTCTGCAGTTTGTTTCTAAGTAGTGGGGATATTTGTAGCATTCCCATATTCAGGCTTGTATTTGGGCCTAGTGTTTGTGGAGGCTGTGTGTCTGAGCACATATTCAGGGACATCTTGGTTTAGCCAAAGCCATCAGGCATTTCAGTGAGAGAGAATTGTTTGAGGTCATTGGCTGACTGAGGTCACCTGGACTACAGCTTAGACTAAGCACCTCATTGGTTCTTTTGAGATTTCTTTCTTAAAAGCTGTCTCAGGTTTCAACTTTCTGTTACCTAAGAAGCTCAGTTGTGAGTGTTCTGCCATTTTACACTGAGCTAATCGAAGGAAGGACACTCAGCAAACTCGAAGCTATAATATATAACATTAAGTATCCTGTTTTTTGTTTATTTTGTTCTTTATTTCTTTGTTATTTATAGCACTTTGTGTACTGTGTATTTTTCTAGCTAGTTTCACTGTGTGTGAGGTATTAACTGGAAATTGTCCACTTTTATTAAGCATCTGTTGGGTTGTTTGTTTCTGATAACTTGTTGCAGTTAAACTCTTTTTCTAGAGGCTCCTTTAGCTGTTTAAAACTTTCATTTAAAGGCTCACTGCTGCTTTTCAGCTGTGAGAAACATTTCTGCAGTTTGTTTCTAAGTAGTGGGGATATTTGTAGCATTCCCATATTCAGGCTTGTATTTGGGCCTAGTGTTTGTGGAGGCTGTGTGTCTGAGCACATATTCAGGGACATCTTGGTTTAGCCAAAGCCATCAGGCATTTCAGTGAGAGAGAATTGTTTGAGGTCATTGGCTGACTGAGGTCACCTGGACTACAGCTTAGACTAAGCACCTCATTGGTTCTTTTGAGATTTCTTTCTTAAAAGCTGTCTCAGGTTTCAACTTTCTGTTACCTAAGAAGCTCAGTTGTGAGTGTTCTGCCATTTTACACTGAGCTAATCGAAGGAAGGACACTCAGCAAACTCGAAGCTATAATATATAACATTAAGTATCCTGTTTTTTGTTTATTTTGTTCTTTATTTCTTTGTTATTTATAGCACTTTGTGTACTGTGTATTTTTCTAGCTAGTTTCACTGTGTGTGAGGTATTAACTGGAAATTGTCCACTTTTATTAAGCATCTGTTGGGTTGTTTGTTTCTGATAACTTGTTGCAGTTAAACTCTTTTTCTAGAGGCTCCTTTAGCTGTTTAAAACTTTCATTTAAAGGCTCACTGCTGCTTTTCAGCTGTGAGAAACATTTCTGCAGTTTGTTTCTAAGTAGTGGGGATATTTGTAGCATTCCCATATTCAGGCTTGTATTTGGGCCTAGTGTTTGTGGAGGCTGTGTGTCTGAGCACATATTCAGGGACATCTTGGTTTAGCCAAAGCCATCAGGCATTTCAGTGAGAGAGAATTGTTTGAGGTCATTGGCTGACTGAGGTCACCTGGACTACAGCTTAGACTAAGCACCTCATTGGTTCTTTTGAGATTTCTTTCTTAAAAGCTGTCTCAGGTTTCAACTTTCTGTTACCTAAGAAGCTCAGTTGTGAGTGTTCTGCCATTTTACACTGAGCTAATCGAAGGAAGGACACTCAGCAAACTCGAAGCTATAATATATAACATTAAGTATCCTGTTTTTTGTTTATTTTGTTCTTTATTTCTTTGTTATTTATAGCACTTTGTGTACTGTGTATTTTTCTAGCTAGTTTCACTGTGTGTGAGGTATTAACTGGAAATTGTCCACTTTTATTAAGCATCTGTTGGGTTGTTTGTTTCTGATAACTTGTTGCAGTTAAACTCTTTTTCTAGAGGCTCCTTTAGCTGTTTAAAACTTTCATTTAAAGGCTCACTGCTGCTTTTCAGCTGTGAGAAACATTTCTGCAGTTTGTTTCTAAGTAGTGGGGATATTTGTAGCATTCCCATATTCAGGCTTGTATTTGGGCCTAGTGTTTGTGGAGGCTGTGTGTCTGAGCACATATTCAGGGACATCTTGGTTTAGCCAAAGCCATCAGGCATTTCAGTGAGAGAGAATTGTTTGAGGTCATTGGCTGACTGAGGTCACCTGGACTACAGCTTAGACTAAGCACCTCATTGGTTCTTTTGAGATTTCTTTCTTAAAAGCTGTCTCAGGTTTCAACTTTCTGTTACCTAAGAAGCTCAGTTGTGAGTGTTCTGCCATTTTACACTGAGCTAATCGAAGGAAGGACACTCAGCAAACTCGAAGCTATAATATATAACATTAAGTATCCTGTTTTTTGTTTATTTTGTTCTTTATTTCTTTGTTATTTATAGCACTTTGTGTACTGTGTATTTTTCTAGCTAGTTTCACTGTGTGTGAGGTATTAACTGGAAATTGTCCACTTTTATTAAGCATCTGTTGGGTTGTTTGTTTCTGATAACTTGTTGCAGTTAAACTCTTTTTCTAGAGGCTCCTTTAGCTGTTTAAAACTTTCATTTAAAGGCTCACTGCTGCTTTTCAGCTGTGAGAAACATTTCTGCAGTTTGTTTCTAAGTAGTGGGGATATTTGTAGCATTCCCATATTCAGGCTTGTATTTGGGCCTAGTGTTTGTGGAGGCTGTGTGTCTGAGCACATATTCAGGGACATCTTGGTTTAGCCAAAGCCATCAGGCATTTCAGTGAGAGAGAATTGTTTGAGGTCATTGGCTGACTGAGGTCACCTGGACTACAGCTTAGACTAAGCACCTCATTGGTTCTTTTGAGATTTCTTTCTTAAAAGCTGTCTCAGGTTTCAACTTTCTGTTACCTAAGAAGCTCAGTTGTGAGTGTTCTGCCATTTTACACTGAGCTAATCGAAGGAAGGACACTCAGCAAACTCGAAGCTATAATATATAACATTAACCACAAGCGAAAAACTGTTGAACCAAAAGAGCGTAACGAACAAGAACGCTATGAGAGACTACTGCGTAAAATAAAGAGGTGTTTAATGACTCCAAATTAATGTTAGGGCTTTCGGTTACATCAAATATGTAGCCTTCCTCAGACAAACAACAGAACAGGAAATGACATTTCTTAAAATATATGTATAGAACCAATTGAAATAAAATGCATTTAGTAATTAGTTGTAACTAAGGTTACCTTAAAGTAGTATAATCCATTGCAAACATAAGCCTTGAATAAAGGTAAAGATAGAGTGCCTCAATAGGCATTAAGAACAGCAAGTGATACTTTGTTGCAAGTAACTCCATTCATCAAAATATTTACACAGATGTTAAACTCCTATAATTACTGGGTTTATTTAATCATACAACTTGCTTCATACTTATGTGATGTGTTAAAATGTTATAAAAACAGTGAATGATAAACTAAAAATATTTGTGTATATTTTAAATTGTTACCAAAAATATTTCCAATAATTTGGAACATTATTTCCACATTTAAACATTAAAAATACTGATTAGTTTTGCCCACTTAAATTCCTGGTACAATAATCATAAAATAATACAATAAAATTTTACATTAGTGCATTCTGTTAGGGAATAATTGATGTTGGGTCCATTTCATATCCAAATGTAACGAGAGACCCTTCCCTATATGTATTATCTGTTATATGATAACCATTTTAATACATTTTATTGATAGGTTGTCATTGATGCCCAGGTAATAAATGTGCTCTAGTTCGCATCTGCCATCAATTCATCTATCTCTAACTTCACCTTTGCAGGGGCCACCCATTGGATCTGGCAATTTCTTTTGTTGGAGTATAACAAAGTTGAAGTGGAATGCCTGTATTGCTAATAATAATAGCTTAGCTAGGGCATTGTTCACATCCTTCTGCTAATAGCAGCATAAATGTGATCGTGTATTCTGGTCTTGAGTCTAGGCCCTGTGTGGCCAATGTAGAAAGCTTCACATTGGCTACACAGAGCAGCATGTACCACAGATTTTGATTCACAGTTGTAATGCTCTTTGCTTATTTTATATGTCCTATCTTTAACGGTGAACTGTGTGGCCACTCTAATACATTTGCATTCTGCACTGGCACCACATTTGTACATTCCTTTAGGCGCTGAAAGTTTGAACTTTGGTGCCCTTTCCAAAATAGCTTTAAGGTTTTGGCCTCTCCTGTATGTTATGTTGGGTTTTCACCTAATGCTGTAGACAAAGTACTGTCATGATTAATTACGTCCCAATTCTTATGTACAGGATCTCTCTCCTAATTTTTGAAAATCTAGCGAGAAAGTGTGTAAAAAGACACATTATAAATTAGTGTCCTTACTGCTATCTCTAGTTGGCAGACTAACCGGAATTAGTGCCAATTCTTTATTCCCCGCCAAAGTTTTGTTATTAAGAAGGGGGAATAAAATGGCCTGACTTCGTTTACGGCCCCTACTACTTCCACTCATGATGTTGTCGCCAATCAAAGTAAGTGGATAGCCTCTTGCCAGTTGAACATATTTTTTTAGTTTGTTGCATTCATGTTGGAAATCCAGGATCATCAGTAACCATAATGCGTGACGCCCTCACTAACTGACCTTTACAACCCGATCTTTTTGGTAGTAGGGATGGCTACTGGAGAAATGCAAAACTATTAGAGATAATGTGGATTTTCTATATATGTTACTTTTTCGGTCTTTTGTTTATTAACATCCCTTTGTAAGAAGAATGTTCTAAATAACTGATCTCACTTTCCTGTGTGTTAAAAGTGAACTGTAAAAAGTTTGTCATGTTGGCTTCATTCGTTCTATAAAGTTAGGAATGTCCTCACTATTGCCCTTTCCATAAACAGAGAAAATGTCATCCTGGTATCTGGTACACCAGGAGACATACTGTTTAAAAACCTCATCCTTAAACAGAAGTTCTTTTTCCCAATGTGACAAAGTACTGCATTGGCGAACGAACCCCCACATGGCTTACCCCTATTGCTACTCCGGAGGTTTGAAGGTAAAAATTGTTTTCAAAAAGAAAAGTTATTTACATTGAAACCATCTCCAAGATCATTTTGGGTTCTTTTGAGATTTCTTTCTTAAAAGCTGTCTCGGGTTTCAACTTTCTGTTACCTAAGAAGCTTAGTTGTGAGTGTTCTGCCATTTTACACTGAGCTAATCGAAGGAAGGACACTCAGCAAACTCGGAGCTATAATATATAACATTAAGTATCCTGTTTTCTGTTTATTTTGTTCTTTATTTCTTTGTTATTTATAGCACTTTGTGTACTGTGTATTTTTCTAGCTAATTTCACTGTGTGTGAGGTATTAACTGGAAATTGTCCATTTTTATTAACCATCTGTTGGGTTGTTTGTTTCTGATAACTTGTTGCTGTTAAACTCTTTTTTCTAGAGGCTCCTTTAGCTGTTTAAAACTTTCATTTAAAGGCTCACTGCTGCTTTTCAGCTGTGAGAAACATTTCTGCAGTTTGTTTCTAAGTAGTGGGGATATTTGTAGCATTTCCATATTCAGGCTTGTATTTGGGCCTAGTGTTTGTGGAGGCTGTGTGTCTGAGCACATATTCAGGGACATCTTGGTTTAGCCAAAGCCATCAGGCATTTCAGTGAGAGAGAATTGTTTGAGGTCATTGGCTGACTGAGGTCACCTGGACTACAGCTTAGACTAAGCACCTCATTGGTTCTTTTGAGATTTTTTTCTTAAAAGCTGTCTCAGGTTTCAACTTTCTGTTACCTAAGAAGCTTAGTTGTGAGTGTTCTGCCATTTTACACTGAGCTAATCGAAGGAAGGACACTCAGCAAACTTGGAGCTATAATATATAACATTAAGTATCCTGTTTTTTGTTTATTTTGTTCATTTCTTTGTTATTTACAGCACTTTGTGTACTGTGTATTTTTCTAGCTAGTTTCACTGTGTGTGAGGTATTAACTAGAAATTGTCCACTTTTATTAAGCATCTGTTGGGTTGTTTGTTTCTGATAAATTGTTGCAGTTAAACTCTTTTTTCTAGCGGCTCTTTTAGCTGTTTAAAACTTTCATTTAAAGGCTCACTGCTGCTTTTCAGCTGTGAGAAACATTTCTGCAGTTTGTTTCT
The DNA here is from genome assembly GCF_019279795.1 of Protopterus annectens. Lineage (NCBI taxonomy): Eukaryota > Metazoa > Chordata > Ceratodontiformes > Protopteridae > Protopterus > Protopterus annectens. The sequence continues at coordinate 1,865,722,377 of NC_056728.1, read as the reverse complement.
AAGTAGTGGGGATATTTGTAGCATTTCCATATGCAGGCTTGTATTTGGGCCTAGTGTTTGTGAAGGCTGTGTGTCTGAGCACATATTCAGGGACATCTTGGTTTAGCCAAAGCCATCAGGCATTTCAGTGAGAGAGAATTGTTTGAGGTCATTGGCTGACTGAGGTCACCTGGACTACAGCTTAGACTAAGCACCTCATTGGTTCTTTTGAGATTTCTTTCTTAAAAGCTGTCTCGGGTTTCAACTTTCTGTTAACTAAGAAGCTTAGTTGTGAGTGTTCTGCCATTTTACACTGAGCTAATCGAAGGAAGGACACTCAGCAAACTCGGAGCTATAATATATAACATTAAGTATCCTGTTTTCTGTTTATTTTGTTCTTTATTTCTTTGTTATTTATAGCACTTTGTGTACTGTGTATTTTTCTAGCTAATTTCACTGTGTGTGAGGTATTAACTGGAAATTGTCCATTTTTATTAACCATCTGTTGGGTTGTTTGTTTCTGATAACTTGTTGCTGTTAATCTCTTTTTTCTAGAGGCTCCTTTAGCTGTTTTAAACTTTCATTTAAAGGCTCACTGCTGCTTTTCAGCTGTGAGAAACATTTCTGCAGTTTGTTTCTAAGTAGTGGGGATATTTGTAGCATTTCCATATTCAGGCTTGTATTTGGGCCTAGTGTTTGTGGAGGCTGTGTGTCTGAGCACATATTCAGGGACATCTTGGTTTAGCCAAAGCCATCAGGCATTTCAGTGAGAGAGAATTGTTTGAGGTCATTGGCTGACTGAGGTCACCTGGACTACAGCTTAGACTAAGCACCTCATTGGTTCTTTTGAGATTTCTTTCTTAAAAGCTGTCTCAGGTTTCAACTTTCTGTTACCTAAGAAGCTTAGTTGTGAGTGTTCTGCCATTTTACACTGAGCTAATCGAAGGAAGGACACTCAGCAAACTTGGAGCTATAATATATAACATTAAGTATCCTGTTTTTTGTTTATTTTGTTCTTTATTTCTTTGTTATTTATAGCACTTTGTGTACTGTGTATTTTTCTAGCTAGTTTCACTGTGTGTGAGGTATTAACTAGAAATTGTCCACTTTTATTAAGCATCTGTTGGGTTGTTTGTTTCTGATAACTTGTTGCAGTTAAACTCTTTTTTCTAGAGGCTCTTTTAGCTGTTTAAAACTTTCATTTAAAGGCTCACTGCTGCTTTTCAGCTGTGAGAAACATTTCTGCAGTTTGTTTCTAAGTAGTGGGGATATTTGTAGCATTTCCATATGCAGGCTTGTATTTGGGCCTAGTGTTTGTGAAGGCTGTGTGTCTGAGCACATATTCAGGGACATCTTGGTTTAGCCAAAGCCATCAGGCATTTCAGTGAGAGAGAATTGTTTGAGGTCATTGGCTGACTGAGGTCACCTGGACTACAGCTTAGACTAAGCACCTCATTGGTTCTTTTGAGATTTCTTTCTTAAAAGCTGTCTCGGGTTTCAACTTTCTGTTACCTAAGAAGCTTAGTTGTGAGTGTTCTGCCATTTTACACTGAGCTAATCGAAGGAAGGATACTCAGCAAACTCGAAGCTCTAATATATAACATTAAGTATCGTGTTTTTGTTTATTTTGTTCATTTCTTTGTTATTTATAGCACTTTGTGTACTGTGTATTTTTCTAGCTAGTTTCACCGTGTGTGAGGTATTAACTGGAAATTGTCCATTTTTATTAACCATCTGTTGGGTTGTTTGTTTCTGATAACTTGTTCCTGTTAAACTCTTTTTTCTAGAGGCTCCTTTAGCTGTTTAAAACTTTAATTTAAAGGCTCACTGCTGCTTTTCAGCTGTGAGAAACATTTCTGCAGTTTGTTTCTAAGTAGTGGGGATTTATTTATTTATATTTATTTATTGCAGTTGGTTTACCAGGATAGTCCATTGGGCCGTAAGAACCCGTTTTCAATGGAGTCCTGGGGAGAAAAGCTCCAAAAACAAAATATACATTCAACATTTGACAGTGACAATGTAGGTACAGACAGTTATTAATAGTATGAAGGCAGACTAAGAGTAAAACTTATCGATTATGGAATATCAGTAATAACAGTAAATACTTTGAGATGAGACATACTAGTTAGTGGAACAAGTGTAAACATTAATACAGATTAGAGAACAAACAAAGTAAACTGATTAAAGTAAGATATTGTACAGAATGATATTAGTAGCATATCCATATTCAGGCTTGTATTTGGGCCTAATGTTTGTGGAGGCTGTGTGTCTGAGCACATATTCAGGGACATCTTGGTTTAGCCAAAGCCATCAGGCATTTCAGTGAGAGAGAATTGTTTGAGGTCATTGGCTGACTGAGGTCACCTGGACTACAGCTTAGACTAAGCACCTCATTGGTTCTTTTGAGATTTCTTTCTTAAAAGCTGTCTCAGGTTTCAACTTTCTGTTACCTAAGAAGCTCAGTTGTGAGTGTTCTGCCATTTTACACTGAGCTAATCGAAGGAAGGACACTCAGCAAACTCAGAGCTATAATATATAACATTAAACCACAAACGAAAAAACTGTTGAACCAAAAGAGCGTAACAACGAACAAGAACACTATGAGAGACTACTTCGTAAAATAAACAGACGTTTAATGACTCCAAATTAATGTTAAGCGCTTTGCTAAATCAAATATTTAGCCTTCCTCAGACAAACAGCAGAACAGGAAATGACATTTCTTAAAATATATGTATAGAACCAATTGAAATAAAGTGCATTTAGTAATTAGTTGTAACTAAGGTTACCTTAAAGTAGTATAATCCATTGCAAACATAAGCCTTGAATAAAGGTAAAGATAGAGTGCCTCAATAGGCATTGCAGGAACAGCAAGTGATACTTTGTTGCAAGTAACTCCATTCATCAAAATATTTACACAGATGTTAAACTCTATAATTACTGGGTTATTTAATCATACAACTTGCTTCATACTTATGTGATGTGTTAAAAATGTTATAAAAACAGTGAATGATAAACTAAAAAATATTTGTGTATATTTTAAATTGTTACCAAAAATATTTCCACAATTTGGAACATTATTTCCACATTTAAACATTAAAAATACTGATTAGTTTTGCACGCTAATTTCCTGTACAATAATCATAAAATAATACAATTTTACATTAGTGCATTCTGTTAGGGAATAATTGATGTTGGGTCCATTTCATATCCAAATGTGAGAGACCTTCCCTATATGTATTATCTGTTATTCGAGAACCATTTTAATACACATTTTATTGATAGGTTGTCATTGATGCCAGGTAATAAATGTGCTCTAGTTCGTACCTGCCACATCAATTCATCTATCTCTAACCTAATTTGCCAGGGGCCACCCATTGGATCTGGCATTCTTTGTTGGAGTATAACAAAGTTGAAGGAATGCCCTGTATTGCTAATAATATGCTTAGCTAGGGCATTGTTCACATCCCTTCTGCTAATAGCATAAATGTGTTCGTGTATTCTGGTCTTGAATCTACGCTCTGTCTTGCCAATGTAGAAAGCTTCACATTGGCTACACAGAGCAGCATATACAGATTTTGATTCACAGTTGTAATGCTTGCTTATTTTATATGTCCTATCTTTAATGTTGAACTGTGTGCCCACTCTAATAAATTTGCATTCTGCACAGGCACCACATTTGTACATTCCTTTGGGGCGCTGGGAAATGAACTTTTTTGGTGCCCTTTCCAAAATAGCTTTAAGGTTTTGGCCTCTCCTGTATGTTATGTTGGGTTTTCACCTAATGCTGTAGACAAAGTAGTGTCATGATTAATTACGTGCCAATTGTTATACAGGATCTCCTAATTTTTGAAAATCTAGCGAGAAAGTGTGTAAAAAGACACATTATAATTAGTGTCCTTACTGCTATCTCTAGTTGGCAGACTAACGAATTAGTGCCAATTCTTCTTCCCGAAAGTTTTGTTATTAAGAAGGGGAATAAAATGGCCTGACTTCCGTTTATTTACTACTTCCACTATGATGTTGTCAATCAAAGTAAGTGGATAGCCTCTTGCCAAGAACATATTTTTTAGTTTGTTGCATTCATGTTGGAAATCCAGATCATCAGTAACCATACGTGACGCCCTCACTAACTGACCTTTTACAACCGATCTTTTTTGGTAGTAGGGATGGCTACTGGAGAAATGCAAAAAACTATTAGAATATGTGGATTTTCTATATATGTTACTTTTCAGTCTTTTGTTATTAACATCCTTTGTAAGAAGAATGTCTAAATAACTGATCTCACTTTCCTGTGTGTTAAAAGTGAACTGTAAAAAGTTTGTCATGTTGGTCATTCGTTCTATAAAGTTAGGAATGTCCTCACTATTGCCTTTCCATAAACAGAAAATGTCATCCTGGTATCTGGTATACCAGGAGACATACTGTTTAAAACCTCATCCTTAAACAGAAGTTCTTTTTCCCAATGTGACAGTACTGCATTGGCGACGAACCCCACATGGCGACCCATTGCTACTCGGAGGTTTGAAGGTAAAAATTGTTTTCAAAAAGAAAAGTTATTTACCAAAACCATCTCCAAGAGTGTTTCAGTCAAATAAATGGTGTTATTGTCAACATTCTTGGCAACCATAAATTCTCTCACCCAATTAAGGCCTATATCCTGTGGTATAACTGTATACAGATCTTTTATATCTATTGTAAGGAAAACTATGTCCGGGGTATATTCAATTTCGCCAATGTTTTTCAGAAAGGACCAAGAGTCCTTACAGATATGTGCCTCCTGTGCTAGTAAAGGTTTAATAATACTATCAACTAGTCTTGCACATGCGTAAGTGGCGAACCCCTGCCATCAACAATAGGCCTGAGCGGAGGTGAGTAAAGCTGTTTATGTAATTTTGGTATTCCAAAGAAGGCTGAGATTCTGGGGATGGCATCTGCAAATATCTATACGTTTCTGGAATAATAAAACCTTCCATAAGTAAATCATATAGTGTGTTATTAATCTTCCTGTAGGCTCCATGTATCTCATTCAGAGATACTTCCTTATAAGCTGGTGTATCCAAATGCTTCTTCATGTATTCCACATATTTAAAGTGGTCCATTAAAACCACCCACCCCCTTTATCCGGTTTCATGACACGGATCCTACAATCCCTTAATAAATGGAGAAAATCCCATTCCAGTGTGGTCATATTGTTAAGATCTTTTTGATTACTATACATAATCCGTTTTTAATTGCCCACAAATCTGTTTCACACATTTTCTCAAACACTAATAAGCTCGGATGGAGGGTGGATTATATGTACTAGATACCCTAAGGGGTTCAGTAACTCTGTGTTGTTACCCAACAATGAATGTAAGTTAAGTTTTCTAACAAAAACTTTTAGGTCCACCAGTGTTTTCCCTATGTCCATATGTTGCGGAACAAGCGATAGATCTTTGCAAAGAAGTTGACAATATCCTGATGGATTTCAATAAGTGTATAATTATACACTGTAAAATCATTGTTACTACTTTTCAGGATGTTTGGTTCCAAACCAAAAGAGGAACCTGGATCATCTCCTCCTCCCCTCTTTTCTTGTTCCTCGTATTGTTCCCTGTCTGGGCCCACGCACGGTTGGTTGCTTTCGGGTGTTGTTGGCCTGATGAAAATCCTGGTTGTCCTGTTGGTCAAAATCTACCATAGACTGGCCTTGTGGTTGAATGTTATCCCTCAGTCCATTTGCTGAGGTGTTTGGCTGATTGGTGTTATTAACGTTGGTACTGTTGTTATTATTCAGCCTTGGGCTCCTTCTATAGCCCTGCCGTTGAATTGTAAAACCTTCTTGGTTATTGTCATTATTGGTGTTATCTACTGGGATAACATTCGTATTTTGTCCAGTTTGATTGGGCACTTCCCCTTGAATAACCTGCGTTTTATTTTGAGGCCTGGGATAAGCGGTTTTATTCGCATAGTCCGTTAAATCTCGACTTAATTTTTCTTTTTACTAAATAGTAATTTCTCCATACTAGCCTCAATGCTAGAAAAGATACGACAATAGTCGTACTTAAGCAAGAAATCATCACTGGAAGTAATGTATTTTTCAAGGGCATCCAAATCAGCTGCAAGAACCGCAATATCTTTAGAATAAAAAGCAATGAGAGCCTGTAGGAATTGATCCCTTGTCGATCAAACAATGCCAACAGCTCTTGGTGAAAAAGAGAATTTTCCACCAGCCCAGATGGAAAACGCCATTGTCTTAGTCCTTTTGGGACAACCTTGTGTTTAACACATTCTGTAAGATATGCGACTTCCAATTGCAGTTTTTTATATTTGTATAACTTATTGTCAAATTCATCAATTTTATCCCCTAATACATTTGTGTCAGTCATGTGGTTTACCTTAGGTTCATTACGCTGACTGAACCCTTGGCTGAAAAAATTATTGTTCATTAAAAAATCAGCCATTGTTGGTATTCCTTGCTGGTTACAGTTCTTTTGATTGATAATGTTGTTATTAAAGTTAGCGTTGTTGTTACCTGGATTTGGTACCCCAGATAGCGTGATCACAGGACAGGGCTGTTCATTCGAAGTCTGTATAACCCGTTCCGTTGATGTAAGTATAGTAGATGATGTTGCTGTAATGGGTGATTGCTGCCCATTAGGAATGAAAAAATCATCGTTGTCACTCTGCTGCGATGAAATCAAACCAGAAGATCTATTATCCTGGTTAGAAGCTGCCGCAGTAATGGCGTCAACTTTTTGTGTTAGGGCATCAACCCTGCCCAAAAGCAGTTCCACAAGAGTGGTCAAATTATTGCTGGAACTGTGCACAACCCTTTCAGGACTGCTCTGCTGCATTCCTAAAGCCGTGGAAGTATCTCCGGTTCTTCGCCATATCAAACACCAAACCACAAACGAAAAAACTGTTGAACCAAAGGCGTAACAACGAACAAGAACACTATGAGAGACTACTTGTAAAATAAACAGGCGTTTAATGACTCCAAATTAATGTTGCGCTTCGGCTAAATCAAATATTTAGCCTTCCTCAGACAAACAGCAGAACAGGAAATGACATTTCTTAAAATATATGTATAGAACCAATTGAAATAAAGTGCATTTAGTAATTAGTTGTAACTAAGGTTACCTTAAAGTAGTATAATCCATTGCAAACATAAGCCTTGAATAAAGGTAAAGATAGAGTGCCTCAATAGGCATTGCAACGGAACAGCAAGTGATACTTTGTTGCAAGTAACTCCATTCATCAAAATATTTACACAGATGTTAAACTCTATAATTACTGGGTTATTTAATCATACAACTTGCTTGATACTTATGTGATGTGTTAAAAATGTTATAAAAACAGTGAATGATAAACTAAAAAATATTTGTGTATATTTTAAATAAACATCAATTATTCCCTAACAGAATGCACTAATGTAAAATTGTATTATTTTATGATTATTGTACAGGAATTTTGCGGGCAAAACTAATCAGTATTTTTAATGTTTAAATGTGGAAATAATGTTCCAAATTGTGGAAATATTTTTGGTAACAATTTAAAATATACACAAATATTTTTTAGTTTATCATTCACTGTTTTTATAACATTTTTAACACATCACATAAGTATGAAGCAAGTTGTATGATTAAATAACCCAGTAATTATAGAGTTTAACATCTGTGTAAATATTTTGATGAATGGAGTTACTTGCAACAAAGTATCACTTGCTGTTCCGTTGCAATGCCTATTGAGGCACTCTATCTTTACCTTTATTCAAGGCTTATGTTTGCAATGGATTATACTACTTTAAGGTAACCTTAGTTACAACTAATTACTAAATGCACTTTATTTCAATTGGTTCTATACATATATTTTAAGAAATGTCATTTCCTGTTCTGCTGTTTGTCTGAGGAAGGCTAAATATTTGATTTAGCCGAAAGCGCTAACATTAATTTGGAGTCATTAAACGTCTGTTTATTTTACGAAGTAGTCTCTCATAGTGTTCTTGTTCGTTGTTACGCTCTTATAATATATAACATTAAGTATCCTGTTTTTTGTTTATTTTGTTCTTTATTTCTTTGTTATTTATAGCACTTTGTGTACTGTGTATTTTTCTAGCTAGTTTCACTGTGTGTGAGGTATTAACTAGAAATTGTCCACTTGTATTAAGCATCTGTTGGGTTGTTTGTTTCTGATAACTTGTTGCAGTTAAACTCTTTTTTCTAGAGGCTCTTTTAGCTGTTTAAAACTTTCATTTAAAGGCTCACTGCTGCTTTTCAGCTGTGAGAAACATTTCTGCAGTTTGTTTCTAAGTAGTGGGGGTATTTGTAGCATTTCCATATTCAGGCTTGTATTTGGGCCCAGTGTTTGTGGAGGCTGTGTGTCTGAGCACACATTCAGGGGCATCTTGGTTTAGCCAAAGCCATCAGGCATTTCAGTGAGGGAGAATTGTTTGAGGTCATTGGCTGACTGAGGTCACATGGACTACAGCTTAGACTAAGCACCTCATTGGTTCTTTTGAGATTTCTTTCTTAAAAACTGTCTCAGGTTTCAACTTTTTGTTACCTAAGAAGCTCGGTTGTGAGTGTTCTGCCATTTTACATTGAGCTAATCGAAGGAAGGACACTCAGCAAACTCAGAGCTATAATATATAACATTAAGTATCCTATTTTTTGTTTATTTTGTTCTTTATTTTTTTGTTATTTATAGCACTTTGTGTACTGTGTATTTTTCTAGCTAGTTTCACTGTGTGTGAGGTATTAACTGGAAATTGTCCACTTTTATTAAGCTTCTGTTGGGTTGTTTGTTTCTGATAACTTGTTGCAGTTAAACTCTTTTTTTGAGAGGCTCCTTTAGCTGTTTAAAACTTTCATTTAAAGGCTCACTGCAGCTTTTCAGCTGTGAGAAACAGTTCTGCCGTTTGTTTCCCACCCTCCCTCCCTGTTGGTATAGTGTTTTTATAGTTGGTGGCTTTGCAGTTGCCCGCCCCTAGTGTAAATTTGATCTGGGACCCTCCTCCCAGTCTAGTGTCATTACCTCATTGTACCCAGTACAGGGAGAACATTTGAGAAGGCCAATCAGTTTAGTTTCTGCTACTCCTTTCTCTCTTTCCACTAAAAAAAAAAAAAAAAAAAAAAAAAAAAAACTTTTTCTAAGCTTGTTTCCTGCCTTTCCTGTGGGTAGTCTAACCTGGATATAAATTTGTTGTGTTCAGGAATATGTGTAGGCTTCTAGGGCCCAAGCCTTTCTGTGTTGAAAGGAAGCCTTCTAGCTTAATTTTGTTTCTTAGAACTAGACAGTTTTGTTTCAGCACTTGTTCAGAACTTATTGTAAGCACTAAATAAGCTACAAATTACTACAGCACTCAACTTTCCTCGCTGTCTAGAGGAAAACAGTTTCTAGTACTTAACAAATAAGCACCTATCCAGGCATGTCTAAGGGTCAGCCCCCGTTGTTTTCTCCTGTCTACCTGATGAATCTGGGCATCTTGGGGCAATGCAGTAATTGCCTCATGTACAGAGACAACCCTCTCCTCCTACCACCCAACACTACAACCTGTATGAGATGCACTTATATAGCCAAACTGGAAGCAAAGCTCTCTTGACCCAAGACTGGACTAGACAGTCAAGAGGAGAAGGTAAACACTTGTACCACACCACACTCAGCACATAGTCCCTCAAAACCTACACCACCAAAATACACACATAGAAAAACAAAACACACACCTACATTCACGGAGGCTCTGAGTAAAAACCTGCCCAAGCAACAGGGACCTCCAAAGCAGAAACACAAGCAACCTCCATCCCCCAACACAACCCAAATGACACATAGCCCACAAACTCAGTGTGCCACTCAACCACAGCCCATAAGGCATAACAACGTACCCAACACTCTAGTCATAGGTGACTCTATAGTCAGGCACACTGATGTTCCACTCACCAGGCTAAACAAGGAGAAAGTTACTGTCAGCTGCCTGTCAGGTGCCAGGATCCGCCACATAATACATGCACTCAGGTCACTCCACAACAAGTACAAATATGACTCTGTCATTGTCCATGTTGGTGTGAATGACCTGAGACATACCTCCTTGGACTACATGAAAAGGGACATGGAGGAGCTGTCCGAACCTTGTAGCCCAGGCAGGTATAACCCTAGCCCTGAGTAGCATCCTGCCATCACCCAGAATGATACCACAGTACAAGGACAAAATGATTGACTTCAACAATTGGCTAAGCTTCTGGTGTCATTCTAAGGGGATCCAGTATCTGTCTGCCTGGGATGACATGATCGACAAGCCACAATGCTTTGCCAGAGATGGCCTGCACCTGTCGCCCCTGGGATTCCGGATACTGGCTAAGGCTCTAGCCACCCCTATAGTGCCTTTTTTAGGCAAGGTTCAAATGACAAATTCACCACCCTAACAGGTACAGGCAAGAAGAATCTGAGGGTATTGCTACTCAACGCTAGAAGTCTAAACTTCAAAATGCACTCTCTCAAGGCACTCCTTAAAATGGAGAACATCAACATCTGTGCAGTGACAGAGACCTGGTTCAAGGCTCCAGAGAGTGCATTACCAGGCTATAATTCATACCACACCTTTCAGCCACCTATCCTGGACCGAAACACTAAAGGCGGAGACGTGTCCATATTCATTAAGGATATCCACACCTCCAGGTTAGTTGCTCATTATAATGCATCCGAGATTATCCAAGTGCAACTAACTCTGGGCAAGACCGCAATCCAAATTGTAGCTTGCTACAGATCCCCCACCATGCCCCAGGATTCCCACTCCTCATTTCTTAATACACTGGAAAATATTAGGGTACAACCTAACACCCTAATAATGGGCGATTTCAACTACCCTACCATTAACTGGGAAAATTACTTGTGTACCAACTCTTGTGCTCAGCGTTTTCTGGAATTCATAAATTCCAATGCCATGGATCAACTTATCCACACCCCCGCCAGGGGCAGCAATATCCTAAACCTGGTTATTACGAACATGGGCAACCGGTGCTCCACACCAGAGGTCAGTTCCTCATTGATCAGATCCGACCATAAGCTAATCACCCTAGACATCCACATCTCCCCCCCCCCCCATCAGGGAAACCACAGTAAAAAAATTCTCCAAAGCCAACTTCACGCTTAAGACAGAAGTGGCAAACTTCACGACACCCATGCTGACGGACAATAGAAGTGTGACTGCTGAATCCTACACAAATGCACTTTATAAGCACTTACATTAGTGCATGGATCATCCAATCCCTAACAGAACCAAGATGCTATCCCCAAAAAAAAGGAAGCCAATCTGGTGGTCCCCTGCCATAAACAAACTCTACAATAGAAGAAAGAAACTGTTGCAAAAAAGAGTAAAATCCCATGATTGGAGAAACTCCCTGGTCAGCTTCAGTAAGAAGCTGAGATCCCTCATAAAATCCTCCAAAGCTAGTTATGAAAACAAAATCGCCACTGACTCTAAAGACAACCACAAAGCATTCTATAGCTATGTCAAGAATCTCAGTGGCAACACTCAGATCTGCTCTGAGTTACAGCACAATGGCACTAAATATACAGAACCAACGGATATTGCCAACATCCTGGCAGATAGGTTCAGTGCTAACTTTACCCCTCTGTCATCCTCTAAAGGGCCCATCTCTATACCAGAAGAATGCAAAGTTCCTGTAATCACGGTTGCACAGGTAAAAAACACACTATCCAAAGCCAAGAACACAGCATCCATGGGACCTGACGGCATCCCAGGCTGTGTTCTACATGAACTACAGAAGGAACTGGCACCCCACCTAAGTACCATGTTTAATCATAGCCTCACCTCAGGCTATGTGCCCACTGAATGGCACACAGCGACAGTTATCCCACTCCACAAAGGGGGAGCCACCACAGACCCCAGAAACTACTGCCCAATTAGCCTAACGAGCCTGGTCTGCAAGGCTATGGAGCATATCATCATGGAACTTATAAACAATGACATTGGTAATCTCCAAACTCAGGACCCCACCCAGTTCGGGTTTGTAAAAGGCAGATCATGTCTCCTAAACCTGATAGACTTCTTTGAAGCAGTCACCAAAGCTGTAGATGAGGGTAAGGTGGTTCACAAAGCCTATCTAGATCTCGCCAAGGCTTTTGACACCATCCCCCACTCTGGAATTATAGATAAACTCACTAAACTAGGTATAACTCCCTATGTCACAAGATGGGTTGACAACTGGCTCACTGACAGAACCCACACTGTGAAAGTACCAGACTCCAAATCCAGCTTCAGACCAGTGACAAGTGGAGTACCGCAGGGTTCAGTCCTGGGTCCTCTCCTGTTTGGTATCTACTTCTCTGAAGTATAGGCCAACACAGAAGGTCTTTGGCTAATGAAGTTCACAGATGACTGCAAACTAGGAGCCATAATCAAAACTCCAAAAGATGTGGACATCCTACAAAAGGGCCTTGCTGAGACAGATGCCTGGTGTCAAAGCCATGGCCTCAAGCTCAATGCCAAAAAGTGCATTGTCATTCCTTTTGGTAAAAACTCAGTACCCATGAGCTACCACATAGGTGGTAGTCTACTTAACACCGAAGGTGTGATAAGAGACCTTGGGACCCAGGTGGACAGTAGTCTCTCCTTTGATAATCACATCGCCACAGTAGTCAGGAAATCCTTCTATGTGGCACACCTCATCACAAAAGGTTTCTCATCCAGGAAAAAAGAGGTCATTGTTCCCCTGTACTCGTCACTCATTAGACCCATTAGAGAGTACAATGCCCCTTTTGGTATGTACCTCAAAAAACATCTACAACAACTGGAAAGGCCACAGAAATACCTCACAAAGTGGATTACCGGCCTCAAAGAGATGCCCTATGCAGACCGTCTCAAAAAACTGCAGCTTTACTCCGTTGCATATCGCCTACTAAGAGGCGCTCTCTGCCTAACACACAAAGCTATGTCAAACCCAGAGCTTTTGGACATGCTCCACTTAAAGAAATCCCAATCCCTACAAGCTACATGCTCTAGGGACCTAAACCTCGTCACCACAATAAACAGAACATGCTGGAGGGATAGATTCCTGTCCCAGAGACTTCCCATACTCTGGAACAAACTACCTATCTATATCAAACAAAGCTCCTCATTAGCACTGTTCAAGAAAAATCTTGATGATTGGATGGGAGATAGGAAATTCACCCCGGGGATCACTTCTGTGGCTCTGCTCGACAGTGGCACAGGAAGATAATTTTCTTGGGTGGCAAAAGCCAGGGTACCTTTGGCTAGGCTTATATAGGCCCTAGGGCCAATAGGCTAGTACCTACCTATGAATCTATGAACAATGTCATTTTCATTTGCCAGCCCACAGCAGCAGTCCATTAACTGCATTAAGATATATAATCTCTTAAGATTAATTATTTACTTAATTTACCTGAAATTCCTTTAATTTCATAACTGAATAAATGAAGTGTGTCATTGTGGAGTATTTTCAGTCAAGATCACAAGGGTGCAGGAATATGTAATATGTCCGGACAGTTTGGAGTAGCAAATCACAAATCAACCAGCATGTTTTAGGAAAGTGAAAAAATACCAAAGTAGAGATGCAATATCCAAGCTGGCAACCCAGAAAGAGTAAGCAGTGCACAGGACTGAATGCTATAGAAAAGCAGAAAACAATTACTGAGTCACCTACATTGCCCCTGGCTATTTCTGCTGTAATGTCATTTGGTAGCACAAAATCTACCTGGTACTTCTCTAGCTAATTTTATCCGCGTAAAGTCTACCAGTAGGTAGCATAGTGATTTGATGCCAGTATATATCAGTGACCTATATATGTATTTGCTGGCACTGAAAAATACCAGTAATAACAGTTTCTATAGCAACTATATCAGAAGTCACAATGTCAAGTGTGGTACCATAGCTTGATCGTTGCCATCAGGCTGTCCATAGCACAAGACCACTGCCTTTTTTCTTTATATTATAAGTCATATTTCATAACAGTAAATGTTAACATCTGCCTGTTAGTACAGCAGATTATGGAGGTTATGCACTATTAACACATTTCGTCCTGTAGACCAATGTTTGATTCCCTCAGCCTCCTTTTGACTATTGTGTAACTTTGAGCAAGTCACTTAACCATGCAGGGCTCTGGGGCAATTGAGGTACACTCCTCAGTGGTCTCCTGGGCTGCATGCCTAGTAAATACCTATCAAGGTATGTAGTTTGAAAATTGCCTCTATGGTGTTAATAAGCATGAATACAGGATGCTGGCAAGAATGCAATTTTCTTCTACTAAACACTTATGTCATAAGCCTGAAATGTTTCAAGCATTTTCTACCAAGCATGCAACAGCGATGTCATTACTAATACAGACGTGCGGCTTGATATATAGCATCATGATATAGATTAATGAGATCAGTGACAGGAAATGGCAAAGTCCAGAACATTCACAGCTCCCATCTTCTATAGCCTCCTCCAACGGTTGTTGAATAGTGCTGATTCCCTACCATACAGCACAGCACTAACTTTAATGATTATATTCCCTTTCCCAATGTCATGTTGCACTGCTTACATTTTTGTTGCACCAGCATTTTCCCATGCATATGATACAGATAGAATGTTAGGAGACAAGAGCATATAAAATGAAGTGCAGAACAACTTTACTCTCTATTTCAGTGTTTTGCATGAACTTTCTGTCTTTTACAGAACAAATTACTTGACTGCATATTAAGTACTGAGTAGACATAAGGAATTAAGTCCTGTATATTATGACCCTAAAGAAAAAAAAAATTCACAGCAAGTTGAGAATGAACAAAAAAAGAAGTTATGTACTCACCATAACGTTCCATGTGAGTTGTTCATCTCACCTTCCTTCTTACAGATGGGTTTGGAGCCAATCCTCGGCTCCGAGTCAGCCAACTACAAAGCTCTAGGTCTTCCGACAGCTCAAGGAAAAGTCCCTATCCCATGATGCACCTTGTGTTACTTCAGATCTTGTTTGCTGCCTCTAACAATGCCATATGTCATTCTAACACTCTTTTAGGTAAAGGGAATCATAGGAAAGACAAAGCAACATGATAAAACATAAATATTGGTCCTCAAAAAAAACCTGGAGGGGGTCTGAGGGTGGGATGTAAGAATGAAGGCGAGATGAACAACTCACATAGAATGTTATGGTGAGTACATAACTTCTTTATGTGAAGTTGTTCTATCTCACGTTCAGTCTTGCAGATGGGTAGCATCCCAAGTACCATCTTTCTCGGGTGGCTCATGGGAGTATGTTTCTCAGGACACTGGAACCAAAGGAAGCCCTGTTCCTGGAGGCCCTATCGACTTTGTAATGAGTGATAAAAGTATGAGGCTTTGACCAAGTGGCTGCTGCACAAATACTATCTATTGGTAGCCTAGCAGTAAAGGCTAAAGATGTGGAAACAGCTCTGGTTGAATGAGATTTTATGTTGTGTTGCAGAGGTATATTGGCAGCTGAGTAAGTGAAGGTGATGCAATCAGATAACCATTTCGATAGAGTGGTTTTTGCCACAGGTCTACCTTTTCTGGAGTCTGAAAAGGAAACAAAAAGTTGTTCAGATCTTCTAAATTCTTTCGTTCTATCTAAGTAAAATTTAAGATGTCTGTGAACATCACATTTGTGCAGCATATACTCAAAGTTATTGGTGTGTTTGGGGAAAAAAAACGGTAATTCTATGGTTTGGTTAAGGTTAGCTTCAGTACAAACTTTAGGTAAGAATGAAGGATTCGTTTGTAGTGAAACTCTATCAGAATGAAAAATCAAATATGGAGGTTTTATAGACAAGGCCTGTAGCTCTGAAACTCTTTGGGCAGATGTGATGGCTACTAAAAAGACATTCTTCCAGTACACAAATTTCAACTCGCATGAAGAAGCTGGCTCAAACGGTGAAAGAATGATGGATGAAAGCATAACATTTAGATTCCAACGTGTATAAGGGGATTTGATGGGTGGTCTAAGGTGGAAAGTCCCCTTGAGAAAAGCTTTGGATAGCTTGTGTGACATTACATTAAAGCCTTCAGTACCAAGATGAAAATTAGAGATTGCAGCGATCTGCACATGAATGGTGGCTGCCACTGCTCCCGTGTTGAAAAGCATAGTCAAAAATTCTAGGATGGAGGAAACAGGGGCTAGGTAAGGGTCAATGTTATTTTGAGAAGCCCATATGGAAAATCTCTTCCATTTGCTGAGGTATAATTTCCTAGTAGATGATTTATGAGAAGATATTAAAATATGTTGTGTTTCAGTTAAGAGGTTATGGTACCTGGCTATGTTGGGAATTGGAGCAGCCAAGCTGTCAATTTCAGGGACTGAAGGGAAGGATGAAGAGCCCCCGACGAGTGCATCAGAAGGTCTGGAACTGGGTCTAGAATCCAAGGCTCTTCCAATAGATGAGGTCGAAGAAAGGGGAACCAAATGGGGAACCAAAGGGGCTATAAGAATGATAGTCTTTCCCAGGGCTTTGGCTTTCTGTAACACTTTGGCTATCAGGGGTATTGGTGAGAAGGCATAAAGGAGACCCAGAGACCAATCATGTATGAGTGCTTCCCTTGCGGCATCTCCTGGAGGGGTGATTAGGGCAAAATAGCTTCTGCATTTTGTGTTCATGGGGATGCAAAGAGATCGCAGCAAGGCTGGCCCCATCTGTAGAATATTCTGCCCGCTATTTA
Organism: Protopterus annectens; assembly: GCF_019279795.1. Classification (NCBI taxonomy): domain Eukaryota; kingdom Metazoa; phylum Chordata; order Ceratodontiformes; family Protopteridae; genus Protopterus; species Protopterus annectens. The sequence continues at coordinate 1,865,705,732 of NC_056728.1, read as the reverse complement.
TTCTTTGAGGGACACTCATGAGGCAACAAAATTGCCCTGCTCAGTTTGACTGTTATCATGTCGGATTTCCCCGGGATGTGCATTGCTATCAGAAAGCGCTGGGTGGAGGTAGCCCACTGCCATACTTTTAGGGCCTCTCGACAAAGGGGATAGGACCCGGTTCCTCCTTCTTTGTTTATATACCAGACCACCGACCTGTTGTCCATCTGAATCGCAATTTTCTCCAGAGGGAGAGAGTCCTGAAAGTACTGTAATGCTAAGAGTACCGCTCTCATCTCCAGGACATTGATATGCAAATGTGTCTCTTGTTTGGTCCATGTGCCTTGGGCTGTTCTTTCCTGAAAATGCCCCCCCCAGCTCGATCAGAAAAGCGTCCGTGGTCACAGTGGCCGATGGTGAGCGTAGGATAAAAGGACAACCTATCGTTACTTGGAGAGAGGTCAACCACCACCAAAGATCCTTTTTGCAGGAGTTTGTTAAAATGATGAGATGTGACATTGGGAGTTCTTGATAGGACCATTGCATAAACAGGAGCCATTGAAGAATCCACATGTCAATACGACCCAAGGGAATTGCTATTATTGCAGCCGCCATCGTTCCAACAATTTTAGCACATCTGAGGCTGGTACCTTGATCTGGATATGAGGTTCAGAATTTGATGCCGAAGTACCAATATCCTATCTGAAGGAAGTTTTAAAGTGGTGGTGGTGGTGGTGGTGTCCAAATCTGCTCCAATAAAAATGATATGTTATGATGGCGACAAGGCAGATTTTGTCTGAGTTTATGGTAATCCCCAGTTGATTGCAAAGAATAACTATGGTGTCCCTGGTTTGTATAAGCTGATGCCTGATGGTGGTGGTGAGAAGCCAGTTATCTAAGTATGGAAACACATGGAATCCCAAATGCCTCAGGTGAGCCATGACAGTTGCCATACATTTGGTGAACACTCTGGGGGGTGTAATGAGACCAAAGGGCATGGCTCGAAACTGGTAGTGATTGGCTCCCAGCCAGAAGCGCAGATGATCCCTGGATCGTCTGGCCATTTTTATGTGGTAGTACACATCCGTGAGATCTATTGAGCACATCCAATTGTCTTTCCCTAAAAAGGGAAGTATCGACTGTAGCGTGACCATCCGGAACTTCCCCTTCTTGGCAGATCTGTTTAGTCTGCTGAGGTCCAAAATAGGTCTCCAGTCTCCTGTTTTTTTTGGAACTAAAAATCTTGAGTAAGTTCTGGATCCTATCTGGTGTGCGGGGACCGATTTGATAACTCTTTTTTTATAGCAACCTTTGGACCTCTATAGTTGCTTGTTCCCTGTAACTGGGTGGAACATCTGGAATTTTTCTTATCAAGGGAGGTGGAGTGGCAAAGGGAATAAAATATCCTCTGACTATTATGCTTTGTACCCAGTTGTCATTTGTTATTTTTAGCCAGGCATCTGGGTACAAAGATAAACAACCCCTGACTGCCTCCAGAATTGGACAGTCGGGTGTCCTTTCAGGAGCGCTGGTAGGGCTTCCCAAAGAACTGATCTCTCTTGCCCTGATTCTGCGGACCCCCCTCTGCCACAAGGGAGGTGCCTTTCATTATTATCCCCTCCTCTGCCCCTGGAGTGGGGTTCACCATATGTGTCCTGGCTTTTCTGAACCACATTTTTCCTCCCTTTTGACCTTTGGGGTAGGGTCTAGTGAGGATGGAAAAATGGACTCCAATGGCAGACAGAGTCTTTTCTTCCTGCTCACACCTGGTAAGAGTTTCCTTTACTTTGGGCCGAAAAGAGATGAGCCATCAAAAGGGGTGTTCACAAAGGATGACTTAAAGGGCTCCACAAAGGAACATAAGTGTATCCATGAGTGTCTCCTAAGAACAATTCCTGTACCCGCTGATCTACTCATTCCATCAGCTGCATATGATCTCAGACGCATAGAAGAGTTTACTATGGAATTAAGAGTAGCAAGCTGGGAAGCAACCTTATCTGCCACTCCCTCAGCTTCCGTACCCTGTAGAGTATCACCAAGCTCTTTTAGGGGATCTCTTTACAGTCTTGTGAAATGTGTGAGGTAGTTCAGTGATAGTACATAGAAAAGTTTGCACGGAAGCAGATGCAAGAGACAACAATCCAAAAGCAAAACAGGAGCCAGCAAAACAAGACCCAATAAAGATACTATTTTATTGAGTAATACACAAGGACAGCCAAAAAATGCACAGACCGGTTTCGGCTGGTAGTCTATACACAGCCTTCTTCAGTGTGAAATGAGCATAGTCAAAGCTGTCAATTAAGTAGACTGCAAACAAATATGATTGGTTAAAACTAAAACTTGTCATTCAAACCGGGTGGGAAAAGACCACCCAACTTCACAATCCATTTTTTCTCTTTTGAATTTAATAATGAGTGCCAACCCGTTTTATTAGATTTTTTACCACGGATAATATCAATAATAGTAAACATAAAAGAAGCTGAAGGGTGTAATAACTGATGTTTGAATAAAGCGTTATTGATTCTACCTTTTTTGATGTTACTAATGTGTTCTGAAATTCTCAATCTGATGGGTCTTGAAGTTTGACCTACATAAAAGGCCCCACATGAACATGTAGCTAAGTAAATAAGCCAATCTGAACTACAATTGGCAAAGAATTTAATATCATATACAATAGAAGAATTCCTACTGGTGAATTCTTTGGTTTTTGATATTTTATTACAGTTAGTACAATGTCCACATGGATGACATCCCATGAGAATGGATCCTGACAGGGTGGTTTGAATTGGTTCTAAGTTATCTGTGTTATGTCCATGTTTATAGTGATTAAAAGTGCCACCAAGATTCCTGCCTTTACGAAATGAAAAGAGACATCGATTGGGGACAATAGGGGATATGTCAGTATCATATACTAACAAATTCCAGTGTCTTTGTATACTCTGGATAAGGTTGTCTGAATTTCTGCCATATGTAGTAGTAAACCTAAGGGGTTGTATGGAAGGACTTTGATCAGTCTTATAAGTTAATAGGTCTTCCCTATCCATGTGACCCACTTGGTGTATGGCATCAAAGACGTGGCCCATCTTGTAACCCCTAGTCCTGAAGCGATTAATGAGATCTTTACTTTGTTCCTTATAAGATGTATTATCAGAACAAATACATTTTAATCTGATAAATTGAGATTTAGGGATGTTTTTACAAATGTGTGGGGGATGAAAACTCGAGGCATGTAGTATAGTGTTGTATTCCGGATGTTTCCTGAAAACTTTAGTCCCTAAGGTATGATCAGATAATCTGTTGATGGATACATCTAAAAATGTGATGTTATTGTGATCATAATGTAAGGTAAATTGTATGCCCCATCGATTATTATTAAGATATGCTAGAAATTCAAATAGGCCTTCAAGATCACCCTTCCATACTGCCCAACAATCAACAAGGTATCGTCGCCAAATATCAAGATGTTCCAAGTATATGTTGTTCCTGCTGTTATATATCAAATCCTTCTCCAAATAAGCCATAAAGAGATTGGCATAGATAGGCGCAAAGGAGGAGCCCATGGTGGTACCTTTGGTTTGCCAGTAGCAGACATCTTGGTAGAAAAAGACATTGTTTGTCAGGACATAGGAGGCCATGTCTAATAGAAATTCGTTGAATTCACATGCATATAATCCTGAAGTCTCCAACCAGTAAGATAAGGCTTCTAATCCACCGGAGTGAGGAATGTTGGTATATAAGGCACTTGCATCTAAAGTGCACATACGCCAGTCAGGTTCTAGTTGTGTATCGGAGATAATCTGTAGAAAGTTAGTTGTATCCTTTAGATGTGAACGGATGAATGGTAATAGGGGTTTCAATTTGTCGGTCAAAAACAATGAGAGGGGTTCCATAAAGTATCCCCTACCTGATACGATCGGTCTTCCTGGGGGGTGTATTGGGTCTTTATGTATTTTGGGCAAAAAATATATGTATTGATTAGATGAATCCTGGACTAACAATTGATGCATAAGATTTGCATCAATAATGGACGCATCTCTGGCATGAGAAAGAAATTCGGCAATTTCTTTTTGGAATCTGGAAGTAGGGTTTATGATCATTTTGGCATAATATTTTTCATCCGATAACTGCCCGAGAGCTTCTTGATTATAATCATGCCAGTCCAGGACCACAACAGCACCCCCTTTATCTGATGAAATAACTACAATGTCATGATTGTTTTATAAATTCCTGATTGCTTGTTGTTCTGTCCTTGTGATATTATTGGATCGGATATCAGATGCTGAATGCACATAGTGGAGATCTTTGAGAACATTATTTTGAAACTGGGAGACGACAGGATGCATAGGTGGGTTGAATTGAGATTTGTGATATGTGAATTTCTCTGAAACATCAAAGCCATTAGTACAACCAAAAAATAATCTTAAGTTAAGCAATCTACAGAATGATGATACATCTTGTGCAAATGAGTCTTCAGTGACAAAAAAACAGGAACAAATGACAGACCTTTATTGAGAACATTGACTTCAGTGGGTGATAAATTATAACTGGAAAGATTTAAAACATTGTTATACATATGTGAATTTACTTCATCATCACTAGTTGTAAGTCTACTTAATTGACAGCTTTGACTATGCTCATTTCACACTGAACAAGGCTGTGTATAGACTACCAGCCGAAACTGGTCTGTGCATTTTTTGGCTGTCCTTGTGTATTACTCAGTAAAATAGTATCTTTATTGGGTCTTGTTTTGCTGGCTCCTGTTTTGCTTTTGGATTGTAGTTCAGTGATCACATGGCAAAAGTCGCTGAACTGAACATGACCTTCCCGTATCGATCCATGATACTAGAAGCTCTGTTAGAAGGATGGACAAATGAAGAAGTTTTGACATCTCCTTTTTGGTGGCTGCTGCCATCACCATAGCATCAACAGGCACGCCTTTTGTGAGAAAAGTCTTATCCTGAGGAGAAGAAATAAATTTATTAGGCCTCCTAGGGACAGGCTCCATGGTGTCTGGAGGCTACCACGCCCTTCATGAGACCAGCTCCATAAGCTCATCAAAAGGCGGAGACACCCAAGAGGTGGAGGGCTGAGACCCAAAAGCTTTCAGGAGGACAGACTCATCCTCAGTGTTGGCAGACTTCCAGTCACCCCTCTGCTTTAGGATTTCCAAGATATCTGCAAATGAGATATCCTCTGAGGGGGATCATGGGGACCCTTCTGACTCATCCAAGTCTGTGTCTGAGGTGATAGATTCCTGTGGGGAGTCCAAATGCTTCCTCTTGCAAATTCTCTTCCTGGGAACCTCATCAGTGGAAGCTTCTGGTGAGGTCTCGGAAGAGCAGGGTCCACCCAGTAGGGCTTCCTGAGGCTCATGATCTCTACACTTCAAAGGGATCTGTGAGGCAGAAGTAGACACAGGCGCTTTAGGGGAGGAGGTAGCTGGTCCTGATGTTGTGGATATCTTGGGGAACATTACTCTCCTCATAGCATCAAAGTCACCTCTGCTCTGATGTGAAGAAACCCCTGGGTCTGAAGAAGCAGATGATTCCCTCAGCATCAGAACAGTGGACTCTGATCCAGAGGTAGGAGCCAAACTCATCCACGCTGAAACCCCAAGAGGCAAAGTCAGAGCCAAAAGATCAGTCCGACTGTCCTCCCTGGACCTGATAGGCGAGTATCGGCTCCTAGACCTCTCAGTAGGCACTGAGGAAGTCTGAGTAGTTGGCACTGATGGCACTGGAACAGGCGTCAGTTCCGAAGGCTCCACAATCATCAGCTCCAACTCCTCTGGCTCCGAAGGAATGGTTCGGATCAGAGGAGGAAAAGAAGTAGATGGAGGAACAGCTGTTGGTTTTGAAACCACTTGGGTTGGAACCAATAACAATTTGGCAAACGCCAGAGCCTGTAACAACTTCTGCACCACATGATCCACATCCAAATCAGATAGGCTTATCAAGGACCAAGATGAATGGATTGATGATGCCACCGATTGCAAAATTGGTGATTTCAACACAGAGGAGACCAGCTCCAAAAGGTTACAATGCTCAGCTCCAAAGGCTGTGGGAGCCAACATCGATAATTTTTTTGATGGTGTCAGATCCAACACTCTATGCTCCGAGGATGATGATTTTGATGACTTGATAGATTTTGGGGATTTAGATGTTTTATCATGATCACACAAAGCTTCTTGAAAAGAAGATTTTAATAGCCCTCTGTCAATCAACTTTCTCTTTCTTTCATGTAGAATGCGGCTACTGAATGAATGGCAGATGGAGCAGCTCTCTTGTAAGTGCAAAGCACCCACAAAGTAAACACAGTTAATTTGACCATCAGTCACAGACATTTTCTGTCCACACTTTGGTCATTTTTTGAACCCAGAATTGGGTTGTTTTCCTTCTCTTGGTCAGCCATATGTCTAATGTAAATATAAATGCACACAAGGAAAAACCCGTATAAACTTACAATAATAATATGTCAAATAGACACTATGTTCAACCAACACACAACTATTCAAACAGTAAGTAGCCCCTAAACCAAAATGGGCTCTACAATACTAATTAACATCTAACTATTAAAGTTTCTAATAACAGACTCTTGTAAAGCTTTAAACTACTAAATTCCTAATAAGCACACTTCTAATATAAAGGCACAACAGAAAATGGGAAGGGAGATGCTAAAGGCCTAATAAAATGATGGCCAAAGTAGCTATAGGAAGGCTTATAAAAGGTATCCAACAAACTAGTTCTACATTTCTATAAAAGCTATTAAATGGAAAGGAAACTTAAAGCTATAATAAAAGGTATTTAAAGAGAAACATTCTCAAGAAGAAAAATTCTACTGGCCCGACTGTGAAGTATCCTCCGATGTGTTGCTGCGGCAAACTAGATCGGAGGTAACACAAGGTGCATCATGGGATAGGGACTTGGCCTATAGCTGTCTGAAGACCTCGAGCATTGTAGTTGGCCGACTTGGAGCTGAGGATCCACTCCGAACCCATCTGTAAGAATGAACAGCGAGATAGAACAACTTCACATTATACACTACATTTAGAAGGCTGCCCACCCCTAGGTTTTCAACTGTATTTGCAGCATTATCAGTTTTTGCAAGCCTGATTTATGAGAATGACAAATTAGGTACACTGTAAAATTGTCTTTAAACCCTGGTGAAGATTTTCAGTTCATCACCTTTTTTTTCCAAACCAGAAATGAACAGTTTTATTTGCTAGTAAGGTCTCATTTTTTTTCTGGCTGTTGATTCACTTACTATCACCAATGGCACTAGAACAAAATATTACAGAAACTGCTTATACAGATAACTAGAAGGAGGCAGCAGATCTAAAAGTGCTAAAGCTGACCCATAAGAAAGTAGTGTCCAATGTAGAGCCTGTGTACAGGTCTACATACCAATAGCAATGCACACATTTTGCTCACAGATCCTTTCAGAGTGTTAGACACTTTATCAATACCTTCTTACGGGTTTAGGATGGCAACAGTTAATAAATAGCTACTGCTGTTCTTACACTGCCACTTCCATCAAGGATTCGAATCCAGAGTTCAGCACAAAGGAAAACATTGACATGTCTGTTGCTGACATCCCTACAGAGGACTAGTTTAAGGAGTGTGCTTCAAGTCTGCTCTGTCTATAGTTTAGCTTGCATGAAAAAGATCATCTGACAGGACTGGGTCTGTACCCCTGCAGGTGTGGGTTGGAGCTTAAGAGGTAAGATAAGATGAAAATGAATTATTATGCTTTGATAAAAAAACACAGTATAGACTCTGAAATCACATTGGCAGCATCATCCTCCAACACAACAGTGTTTTTACCACTGCCATCCTTTTTCGCCAGCCCAATGAATGTTGACACAATCCATGATTACACATTGTATAAGGCCATATAAATGCTAATTATTTATCTTTGGAACACACAGAAATCCCATACTTGACCACCTATAGTCACATACTTCCTCTTTCTAGAAGTCCACCTCATGATATTTTCTTTCCCTCTTAAGTTCATTTTGTACATCTTGCAAACAATGTGCAATATTAACAGTATCTCATGCTAAGCATTTTACTCTCTGTTACGCTCGGATGATTACTGGGGGATGTGTTTTTAAGCAACATTCTTCCTGTGTTTACCTCAGTTGTAGCTGTCTGCAGAAAGTGTGATTATTCTACCCCGTGTAAAAGCCAGTGACTATGAGTCTTCACATGCACTTGATCTGTGGCAATGTTGTTTTTTTATCTCCATAGAAAAATGACTTCTTACTGTTAGCATTGTGTTGTCCCTGTTTTGTTGTGCAGGTGTTAAGAGTAAGGATCTCCCTCTGAATCTGTGTGGTAAGACACAGATTTATTTCATTTAACCATCTCCCTCCTTCTTGTAATTGATTTTATTTATTTATTGGAATTTAGAACAGAAACTTCCTTAGCAGGATATTCTCACATTTCCCTTCGTTTTTCTACTAATGGCATTCTTCAACTAATAACTTGATTTACTGCAGAAAGAGTAATAGTTTTCATGGACAGACAATTTCTCAGTTTCGTTCCATATTATTACAATTCTGCATTTACTTTAGTGCAAGTGACCTACAGTACATATGGTCTCACACACACACACACACACACACACACACACACACACACACACACACACACACACACACACACACACACACACACACACAAACACGCACACACACACACATTGTTTTCTACCTTTTCATTATGAGGCGCTGTTAATGTTAATGTTCTTTACTTCACAGATTCTGCAGTAGCCTTAGATATATGGGCTTGCATCTTCCTAAGGATACATTAGCCAGACACCTTCCAAAGCTTTCAGGACAACTTTCATGCACCCAAGTCATTAAGTCAGCTCAAGATGAGCTGACTAAAAGTCAGGTTTCAGAGTCTTCTGCGGTCATTCAAGGACTGATGGTCAGCTAATGGTGTTCTATTGCTGGGCAGATAGTTCCCTTCAGGAAGAAAAAAATTCCAGTTTACTTTTTTGTGACAGATAATTTCATTTTTTTCTGTGAAAACTAAACATTTTAGCTAGAAAAAAAAGTGTTTTTATTGACTGTCATGTGACTTTTCTTCACTTTTAAATGAGAGCATTACTTTTTTACTTTTGTGTTAAAAAGTTATTAAACTTAATGTAAACTACTTTTTTGGTGGCAAAACTGGAGTTATTTTACTTTTGGGGGCTAGGATACTGTGTTTTAATGTGGAAAAAGTTACTTTTTTACTACTTACCTGTTTTACAGACTCAGGCACCTTTTTCAGCTTAATTACATAACAACCTACCAGTTCCTCAGTTTTACCTTTTTCCAGCCACAAAAAGAAAAATGATTGTTAAGGAGCCTTTGCCCCAACAGAAAGCTAATAAAATGCCTCGGTCAGAGGTGGTCAACCCTGCTGTGGCAAAACTGGCTCCACTAAGCACTAATCTCTTTCTTTGGGTCCCACTGGTATAATCCCTAAAGCCACCATGGACCAATGGTTAGACACATTCTTTGTGGCTGTTGGCGAGACCTTGGTGAACAGGTGAGTGACACTCTTGTCATTCCTGGGAGAAGGGGAAGTGAAAGCCACGCTGTCTAGCCAGAAAGCTGTGTCATTTCCTGAAGAGTCTTTTGCTACCAAAAGCAGATCTGTTTCTTCAGATTTTCTTCTCAAAAAGAAACAAAAACTTTAAACATATGTCTTATCCTGTCTCACTTACCCTGGACATGGGTAATATATTGGGTTTAGCTCAGGGTTTAGTGCAGGCTCTTGACCCTTCCTGTGTGGCTGTTTCTGGTAAAAAAGTGATTCTTCATTTTCTGAAAAGATTTAAGTGTATGAACCTCAACATGATTGTGAAAGTATGGTTAATGTGTAGTCTCAACAGAATTCTAATTCGGATTATGAGGACAGCGTGGCTTTGGATAGTAATTCTGAATGATTATCTTTCTCTAAAACTATTTACAGACTGAATCAGTTGTTTCAGTGGGAGCACAGTTATATTTCAAAGTTTCTCAGGAAGCAGTATGATTTGTTACAAATGGAATTTCCACAACCTACTTCTATTCTGCCTGTTTTCTCTGCCTTGGAGGATATTTTTGTCACAGCCTACAGTTTCCCTGACAGCAAGCCTGTGGCCCCAAGAAAGACAAAAGACTTTATAATATGCCTCAGTCTTTTAGGTTTGTACAGACTCTTCCCAGATCTGAACAAACAACTATTGCTTTAGTCAACTCAGTTGCTGCTAAGCATTTGGTTCATATTAATCCCTCGCCTTCTGACAAGGATGGGAAGGTTTTTGATAAATATGAGGAAAAATTGTATTCTTCTTCAACACTTGATTTTAGAATTCTCAACTGTCAAGCTCATATGTTGGGATTTACGCTTACTTTTGTGAGAATATGAGGAATATGTTGGGATCTGTTTCCTCTTGTGAGGAAAAGTCTTCTTTGTACAACTTGGTGTCTTCTGTGTCTTAAGTGACTACACACTGTTTGAAATGTGCTTATGATTCTGCCAGTGCCATTTACAGGGCTGCTGACACTGGAACTGTTATGAGGAGGATTTGCTGGTTGCATTCTCAAAACCTCCCAGAGGATGTTAAATAAGATTTTGTATTCTCCCTTGGATACAGTATTAATTTTTGAACCTTCTGTTGCAGGGGTTATTAAATGTGTAATGAAACAGGTAAGCTGAATCAGGGGTGCTCTTAGATTTTGCAGCCCTCCTTCTCCAGCTCTACCAAGGATTCATTGCTTTCTCCAAAACATTCTTTAAAAAGCAAAATAAGCAGTCCCAGTAAGCTGCAAGTAAGCAAATTGTTAAAAAGTAGTGGCAGGGAGGTACCAAAAAGAAAGCAGGAACTCCTTCCCCACCCAAAGAACAAAGGACAATCTAATAAGTCTGAATGACTATATAATGGATTTTACCCCCACACCCCACCGTGGGTAGTCCCTTAATCCTTCCAGAAGGTCTGAACCTCCATTTCTCTCTTTGGCAAGAAATTGTTTCTGACAATGACCCGTCAAGGTTATAGATGGAAGTGAGAGTCTCTTCCTCTCTTTTGGGGAATTCCTCCTCACCCAGCAGACCAGAGTCTTCTTTTCCCTCCTGTCATTCAGCTTATATTTGCTTGGGGGGGTGCTAGTTGTCCTCTTTTATTGGAATGGTTTTATTCTAGGATGCTCCTGGTGCCAAGAAAAGAAGAATCTTTGAAACAAGTACTTGATCTTTCCTTTCTTAATCAATGTTTAATAGTTCCCAATTTCAAAATTCTGCCTCTTTACAACTTGTTGCTGCTTATTCCCTATTTGAGTTTTCTGGTGACTAGATTTAAAATATGCATATTACCACATTCCTATAAATCCATAATTCATACATGTCTTAATATTTTTATGTATTTGAATCACATTATCAGTTTTCTGCATTACCATTTGGTCTATGTACTGCTTCAATGGGACTTCACAAAGTTTCTGGCCTCTCTGATAGCTTACTGCATCTGCAAGGCATCACATTTTTCCTTATTGAGATGACTTGCTTATCTTTGCAGAGTCTTTTTCAAAGTGTCAGAAATCTTTCAGTTGAGTAAGGGATCTCCTACACAGGGTGGGAGTCCAAGGAAATTCACAGAAGTCTTCTCTGACTTCTCACAGGATTGTTTTCCAGTGGTGTCTCTTGGTCACCTCGGTTCAAAGAGCATTTCTTCCACAGGAAAAAGTAGATCTATATCTGTGATACTCATGATACCTCTTGCATGACTCCACATGACAAAAATTAAAATGGTACTTGAAATCAATTTGTCCTAGCACAGACAATGCCTGACTTTTCAAATTCCAGTTTTTGGATTTGTAAAAAAGGACATCTTGTGATAGAGGCATCAACTATCTTAAAATCCAGGTCTCCCATTCTCCCTTCCTTCTCCAGCACATTTGGTCTAAACAGATGCTTCAGACTTTGCATGGGGAGCAGTGTTTATGTGGATAAAAGTGTACAGTCTTAGGAACAAAATAGACAGACCAAAACACATAAACATAAAGGAGCTGTTAGCTCTTATAAATGCTTGTAACACTTTCTCAACCATGTGTGGTCTTTGGGAACTCTTCAAGTGTTTACAGACAACAACACAGTGATGTGGTACATAAATAAGCAAGGGGGAACCAGTTCTAATACTCCATCCAGACTAGCCATGGTAACCTGGGATATAGCTTTCAACACAATCTTACTCTACATGCAAAATAAAATTGTGCGGCAAACAAGCTGAGCAGGACAAGGACAGACATCCATTAACAAATGAAAATTGAATCAAGAGGTCTGTGGGGAGCACCTTAAATAGATTTGCTTGCCTCCACTCTCAACAATCAGTTGGTAGAGTTCTGCTCTAGGACTCCATACAACAATGTCTGGAAGGCAGATGCTTTTTACCCCCTAGACAGGAAGGCTCTTGTATGCTTTTCCACCCCTTCCACTAATATCCAGGGTCATTCCGAAGATTCAGAAGGACTCTTCAAAGATCTTTGTGGTGACTCCCTTCTGGACCAGGCAACAATGGTTCTCCCTGTGATGATGTGTGATATTGCCAGCTATGCCTGGAGAAGTAGGACACTGGATGTGTAACATATGCCAGCATAGCTAGCTGGAATTTTGTGAAGAATTATATGTCATTTGTATGTCAAACTGATTTGTACAGGTGCTTGTGCTGAAAATGTATTTCTAAAGCTAATTGTGTTAAATGTATCAACAGTGGGTCCTGATGGTCAGAACAAAATACACCTTTATGTCAGACTGTATTGTAACTGTTGAATATATTGTAACAGGGTATACTGGAAGAGAAGGGGTTAATCTCAGTCCAGCTAACTTTGAAAACATAGTCTTAAATTACCTGGTTTAGGCCACAAAGATTGTATCTTACAGTTCTGATTGCAGCCAGAGATAAAATGTCTGTGAAAACCAAGACTAGGAATCCTACTGTATTATCCTTAGGGGTGAACTAATTGCTACCCCGGAAGGCTGGAAGTATTTGAAATGGTTTTATAGCTTCCAGATGCTATAACACATATTAGCAAAGCTGTAAGTGTGTGTAGTATGACACATTTGTGCTAGATTCTGGTTCAGTTTGTAGTAAAGGGCATAGTGTGGTAACCAGAAGTCAGATGACCAGATGTGTGTGATGTCATTCTGCAAGCCAGCATTGAAATTATGTTTTAATGCTAGATGTGACAGAAGTCTCAATGCAGTCTGTTTGTGAAACCTGACAAAGAAGGAGCACTCACCCACTTTATCTTGCCTTGTTCTAGTAAGTTATCAAAATACACTGCTACTAATTTTAAAATTGTAGCACTGGGAGGTCTAATATTCTCAAATATTCTCAACTATTGAATTTTAAAATTCTAATTTTAAAATTATGGCACAGGACAGGATAAGTTATGTGCTCTAGATCCACTGCACAGACTTTATCAGACAGTGTTGCCTTGCTTATGTAGTACATACATTTAATGTTCACATTGCTATCATAATGATGACCTCTGCTACATGTCCTGGCTCCATTGATTAGAACACATTGCTAGATGGTCATTGCATAGCAGTGTATAAGCAGTTAACTCTCCCTTTAAAATTACAGTAATGTTCATAGTTTAGGGTCACATTTCCACCCATTATCACCAATATAGCTACTTGCTGGGGACACTTCTCCCCATCTCATACTTTTAAAGTGACTCCTCATTTTCAGTAAGCACCCCATCTACTTCACATATCCAAAAAAGAAACTTTTATTGTCCAGTGACATTATTTCCCACTCACACTCCTCACATAAGCACTGCTGTTGATACACAGTATTATTCTGATGCATGATGCCATCATGGAATATGTTACTAAACTAGCCAATAATATGCATTTTTGCATGCCTTTGGATAACTAAAGTGCCATATTCCTGACAATAACCTAGTGGCATGAAAACATGCATTGGGTGCTTTGGAGCACCTTGAGGCAGGCCAGGCATGTAAGAAGTACCTGGAAGTCTTGTACTCCCCAGAAACACAAGTTCCTAAGGTGCTGGGGTTACAGTTATAAGCTTCATGTTGTAATATTACTGCATGTAGCTAGTGACTGTGCCAAAGAAATTCATATCCTCATGAAACAGACAAAAATGCATTCATATAGAAAATGACTTATTAGGGAAGCCACAGTTTTTATTGCCATTTGGTTGCCCGACACTTGGGATAAGAGGAATGCCAGCAAATCAGCAGTAATACCTTATATTGATTTTCTCACTGTATTATTGAGAGTGAAAGACTTTTATGTGGTATTAGTTCCATACAGGTGGGACTTTTAGCATACCTTTATATCCATACAATGGGCACCTATAGTTGATAGCCCTAAAATTGATCAGGATATTTGTTTACTTCAAGTGGTCTTTTTTTGCTGATCCTGGAAAAAGTAAGAGGTCAGGGATTCTCAGTGGCTTGGCTCTCCCTTAAAATAAAGGCCATTGCATTGGAAAGATACAAAGTTTACTGCAAGAGCAGGTCCAGTCACTGCACAGACAACTACATGTCCATGTAAATTAAGATGTGAACATATAGAACTAACTTCTTCCAAAGAATTTAGAAGGTATTGCTTTCCAGCAGTGTGCAGTCCTGAAAAAGACTAAATACACAGCTAAAAGGGAACTCTGGTAAGAATTAAGTCCATCTGCAAACTCACCAGTGATTAACTTACCATTTACTTTATGATGGAAATAAATATCCCACTCTCATTGGGAACCTCCAGGCGTCCATGTACCAGCTTGTAAAATAACTTCTTCTTCTATCATACCTCTTGTGTTATATTCCTGAAGCTATTACTGACCATGAAATGATACAACACAACTAAAGAAGATAGCCTCCCACCAAGATTCATGAAGATGACTGCCTACAATATTGCAACCTTGGTATGCCTACTCTTAGCTTATAAAGTGAAGACACAGAATTACAACCAAGGAAACTGCTCATATCACCCTGCTCCTAAGGAACAACATAAGGATCTTACCAGAAAATACTGACCCATCTGAATGAGTCTAGTTGAAAAACTGTTTGAAATGGTTTGCATGTAGGTCGTATATTCTACAGTTTCCATCATGACTTATCAATTGATTCCAACAAAGATTCTAGTCTAAACACAGGGCAAAGGCTGCTATTATCCATCATCAAACAAGGTTCAGATTGCCATGGACAAAGGCCAACATACAGGATTCATCTTTTTGGATTTTGGCAAGGACTTTGATTTGTGATAACTTAACTATCTGACCCTAAAATGACAGACTGATCTCTTCCCAGTTCTAACATGTCCATGTCCTTCTCCAGCCAAACAATCCACCTACTTTATCTAACTTCTCACTTACTGCCCCCTGGACTTTACACATTTCCAAGACCTCTCATCTTCACTCTCCACTACTACCTGCAAGACTGTGGTCCACAACATCTCATATGCCATACCCACCATCTTGTAGGACTCCTTGCTCAGAAAATTCACAGAAATGTGTTCTACTCATACCCCAAGCCAACATCTCATCCAAAATAGGTGTGCAAATTGAGAAATAGTACAGAACCTGCCCACAGGCCCTTATCCCTTATGCTTAGTATTACATGTCCTTTGTGGCTAAGGCAGTGTATAGTGGCCTATGCTCTTAATTTATTCACTGTATAAATGCTTTTTTTATGTCTTAGTAATACTGTAGACAGTTTTGCCGGTACTTATTTTGCACTTTTTCTATAAGAGACTTTAACCCCACCCCACCCCAGCCTCACCTGAAACAGACTATGTGCTCAGTTGGACTACCACTTAAATAAAAACTGCATTGTTGCACCACCAAATTGGCACAAGGAACTTAAGCCATTTACTTAGTAACATTTGTGATCACAAATCTTATCCTTAATGTTTGATTTCAATTTTCAGTGTTCTTAGGAAAGTAATAAACACCAAAGTGTTTATCTTTCTTTTTTAAATGAATTCCTGCTCAGTGATTTGCTTTGTTTGTTTGTCAGCTTTTATTTTGCTTGCCTGACTAGTCTCACAAGATTTGTAGTCTACTTTCAGGGGAAACATAAGCTGCTATTTATACTAATGATAATTTTCGGCCACTACTGTTCTTAACACCTTTCAGCTATCTCTGATTTTGCAAAGCACCCTTAATTTTGTCTAACATTTTTGTCCTGTCTCTCATAAAAACACAATTTTCTCATAAATTAATGAGGATTATATTCTATCAGTAGTGCTAGAAATTAGTGTTTCATACTTCTTTTATTCTGACATAATGTATGTTCATGTAAAACGTGTTGTTTGACCAGCTTTTATAAGTGAATTAAGTAATATTTAAAAAGTGTTTCTGATTTTGGGCCTTTGACCTACCATTATTTTTGGCTTTGTCCTTGATTCATGAGTGAAGAAGTTGAGAGCTATGTCTGTTGTTTTCGGTAATTTTAGACTGGACCACAGTTTAATGTCTCTTCTAAAAGACAGCAGTTCAGTGCAGCATTCCCCTCAGTAGTGGACATGAATCCAAGCATCTGTTGTAACTTGTAAGACTAAAACCCATGTCCTTTAGAACTTCAAGGTATCAAAGCCAGTGACACTGCAGTTAATATCTGATTAAGTAAAGTGTGCATGTGGGTATGTGCATATGTGCGTGTGTGTGTCCTGTTGCTCCAATCCTCTTTGCAGTTTCTTCACCATCTCCACCTTGCTTTTTAACTTTCTCATGTCCTTCATTGTTGTACTTTCAGTCTCTTTATCCACATATATGTGATACATGCAGTACTAGCCTCAGTCACAAGTACCACCCACCAGTCAGTCCAAGCCTCAATGAGCAGATCACGCGCCAGATCCCCCTCAGACTCCTCCTGCCATCCACTGTAAATACTCAGAACAAGGGCTTTCCTATCATGGTAAGGCTTCATCAAGTTAACAATCTGTACCCCTACCTCCTGCCTATCAGGTTTACCATATAATTAACATCAGTCACCTTCCCTACCACTTTGAAGGGTCCCTCTCAAGCTGCATGCAGGTTACTATGTCTGACAGGAATGAGCACCATAACCTGCTGTCCCACAGTATACTGTCAGGCCCAAGCATTCCTGTCATACCAGAACTTTTTCTGCTGTTGGGCTCCTGCCAGGTACTCCTGGGCCAAGCCCATAAGCTCCCTAAGCCTTGTTCTGAGGTTTAGGACATATACCACAACAGATTTCTTGTGGGTTTCATACTCGCTCTCCCACTCATCACAAATCAAATCAAAAGGCACCTTCACCCTATACCCATACAGCAATTCAAAGGGTGAAAAACCTGTGGTATCCTGGGGTACCTCTATGTATGCTGTCAAAGAAAAAGACTTCAAAGACCAATTCACGTAAGGTTCAAGTATGGCACCCTTTATTAACTTGCAGCAAGGAGACAAAACATGCAGGCAGAATGATTTGTCTAAATTACTAGTGAGCAGTATGCTACTTTTATACAGTTCTATGAAATGTTACACAGTAAATGTTACTATTCTATTGACGTAGTTAGACACAGCTTTCTGTATTACTTTACAGAAAATGTTACTTAGATTTCCTGCTGTCATGACTGGATTATTGTTGATTTACAAAAACATTTGAGAAAAACAACCTGGCCTTGGGGCTTATTTTTAGCCCACCACAATCTTTCAATTCTTCAGTTGTGCAGTTCTAATATATGTGTTACATTTTTGCCTAGATTCAAGGTACATTTCTAGCTTAGGTACAAGTAATGCTGACTACGGTTTATACTTTCAAGCAGCCTTTGTTTTCATTATCAATAGCTTCAGCGCTGTGTACTTTCTCGTGGCATAAGCAGAAAATCAATAACTCTTTGTTAAGTCTCATGACACTAGTGTAAATGAAACACTTTTTATTATTAGCAGAAATCAAATGCTTCTTGTTAATTTCCATGGCATAAGCAGATCATAGCTGCGCATATTTTCATGACATAAACAGGATTGGAATGTGAACAGAATAAATGTATTAACCCTTTTAAACCTCGAATGCACTAAGCATGCATATTACTAATACATATTTTTCTAACATATGCAAACAGCAGATTGGGCAAATATTTGTCCCACTATCTCCTAAACTGGTCTGCAAATGCCCATAGCACAGTCTTTAGCGTAGATTTTAACCTCTCCGCAAGACCATTAGTCTGGAGATGGTAGGAGGTGGGCTTTAGGTGCTTCACCCCACACCGCTTCTACAGACAAGCCAGCAGGATCACCTCTGTCAGTTGGTATTTCTCTCGGGAAGCCTACCTTGCTGAAAGTCTCTAACAAAGCATTGCCACCTTCTCTGCCATGATGGAAGACAGAGCCACTGCCTCAGAGTATCTAGCAGCATAATCTACTACCACCAGGATATACTTCTTCCATGTGGAAATTGGGGTAGTCAATATCCATAGCTACCCTCTGAAACAGCTCCTCAATCCCAAGTAAAGGCATCAATGGAGCTTTGACCATGTCTCCTGCTTTGTCTACCTTTTGACAGTATCCTGTTACATTCTTTGTAATCCCAGACCAATAAAAGTTCTGCATAATACGTCTCTTGGTATGCTTTATGCCCATATCAGCTGCAAAAGGAATGTCATAAGCTATAGCTAGAAGTAACAGACAGTAGGCTCTAGAAACTACCAACTGCTGTATTACCTCACCCTCTAGCCCACCCTCAGGGGTCCACTCTATACAATAACCCTTTGTCCCAGTATACAGACTCCCCTTTTCCTTGAGCATCAAGTGTCTCCTTAGCAACCTCCCTTAGGCTTTGTAAGGTAGGGTCCGAAAGCTGAGCCTGTCTCAACTCTACTTTTGTGACCCCTCCCAGCTCCCCTTCCACCGGAAGCTTAGTATCTTCTGACAGTGGTGCCTCATTGTCAGCCTGTGTACTGGCACTCACCACTGTCCTAGAAGTCACTCTGTCAATGGGAACATCAGCACCTACCAGCAGCTGCGGCTCACTTTCAGCTTCACTGCTACATGATAGCTCCCTACCTGAAATACCCACATCACCAGCCCCAGCTTCAGGTGTTAAGTCTGTCTGGGTCTCCCCCACTCTATCAGACCTACATGCATGTCTTCAAGCCTGACTACATGTAACTGCATTCACACAAGGTACTGCATTATCAAAATCATTTGCTATCAAGACATCTGCAGAAATATCTTCAAACACAGCTGCCTGTTTGCTTCCTTTTCCACCCTCCCAGTCAATGTGAACCCTGGCCAAAAGGTATTTGGAATGTGATCCTTCCTAAAGCTCTGAATGAAATGGACTGCCCAAGAAAGAACTGCTCCTCTTTAACCACTGCAGGCTTCACAATAGTTATGTCAGAGGCTCTCTCTCTCTTAGCAGTGACCTGTCTTCCATCCACTAAGATAAAATACAAACCCTGGTGATAGTTTGGTACCCCTGTTGTCTCTAGACAACTTACTACTGGCATGTTGTTATTCCCACTTGGTGGCTCGCTCACTTTTTGCTCCCCACCTTGCCTCTGTGGACACTTGTATGCTACATGGTCCCTCTGGTTACATTTAAAACATCTAACCCCTGATCCTGGCAGTGTACCTGAACTAATAGCTTCTCCTGTTACTGGTAGACTCTGTTGGGGTGATTTAGGCTGCCCACCATAGATTCCCTTATATCCATGTGCAGCACTGGGTATCCCTTTCTTGTGCATTGATGCCCTGCTTGCTAAATAGAGGTCTCCTTTTCTCCCTAGTTCATCTCCAGAGTTACACTCCCAGTCTGCCAACCAGATTCTCATGTCCTCAGGCAAAGTACTAAGGGCCTGTTCCCTCACTAAAAGGTCTGCCAGTTCTTCAAAAGTGGTGACTTGACACCCACTCACCCACCTATGAAACTTTGTTTAACTCTGCAATATAATCACATACACTTTCATCTGCCTTGTGTCTACATCCACAAAACCTTTTCCTGTAAGCTTCAGGTATTAACTTATAACAGTTCAATAAACATTGCTTCACTCTATCATAGTTTAAACAATCAGCATCAAGCAATTTAGAAAAAGCAGTTACAGCTTTACCATGGAGTAAGGTGATCAGGAACCATACCCAGAGCTCTTGATCAGCATCATATTGTTTACATACTTTTTCAAATATATAAATAAAACTATCAAACTCATATACTCTGCAAATTGTGGAAGAAATTTACTGATCTTTATTGCTTCTGGGGTCCGGTTATTCCCTTCCCCTTTACCTCCATGACCCTGATGAAGAGTAAACATCTCTCTTTCATGTTGTTGCTGCTTCATTTTTCTTCAGCCTCCAATTACCGCAATCTCTCATTTTCTTTGATCTCCAAATGCTCCAGTCTCTCTTCAGTCTCCAAATGTCACAGTTCATGCTGACACTGCTTGTCCTTTTCTTCAGCCTTCAAAAGTTTGGCCTCCAGATCATGCTGTTTCTCCTTTTCTTCAGCCTCATGTTGATGCTGCTTCTCCTTTACTTCAGCCTCAAAACACTTCAGTTTCTCTTCAGTCTCCAAACGTCTGGCCTCCAGTTCAAGTCTCTTTAATCCCAAATGGATATTTAAGTCCTCTGACGAAAATGTGAACTTTCCTGTTTCTGAAGACTGCACATCCTCAACACCAGACTGGTTGTCCTCCTGGGACTGGTCCATGCTGCAGCTGTAATTAAGGCTGAAATCATTTTCCCTTTAGTCTGGTTATCATGAACCAGCCCTTTGACTTCAAGCACCTTGGCCAACTGGTTCTTTGTAAGCTTACCATAAACCTCTGATGACATCTTTGCCTGCTTTCCCTGACTAAACTAAACTAACAAAAATGAATAAAACTGTTGTGAAAATGAAACTGAATGTTTACCTTGTGGCTGTTGAGAGTACACACACCTTAAGTGATAACTGTACACAGGCTACTGAAGTCCAGTTACTATCCCACCACTCTGATACCAATATGTGACAGCCTCTCTTTACCCAGGGCCAGTAATCAAGGAGCCTCAATCCTCACCACTGACACTGGTGATAAACTGTCACTAAAAACAGGAATTAATTTATACAGTATTTTCAAATGCAGTTCTCTGCATCAAACACAGTTTCCCCCAAGAACACACAAGGAACATGCTTCACTGGGATTGGACTCTGTCTCTCTAGATCCCAAACATGGCTCACTTTGGAGCACTGTGTCCCATTTCCAAGCAGCTGACGCACTCACACCTGGGTATTGATTTTCACACACACACACACACACACACACACCTGGGAAAGGCTGGTACATATTTATGAACTCTACCCCTTCTGACCAGATTTTAAGGTAACCTCGCTGCCACCAGTCAATCACTGTCTGGCTGTCACAAGGGTTTCCAATTATACTAAGTAAAATCAATACTAACATAAATGGTAGAGTGTAGCGAAAGCAGCCAGGCTTTTCAGAGTGGCCAAAATTTCACTAAAATAAGCACAGGTACTCTCAAGACGTTAAAAGTATTCTCTAAAAGACCAGCCACAATGAAGGTATAAAAGTATTTAATAATAAATAATAAAATATAAAACATGAGAATACTAAATATCAAAGTACAATAAACATCAGTGTTTCAATCACAGGAGAAATAAAAAATAACACAGTTGGACATATTCAAACAGATGCAGAAAAACACTACTGAACTAATCTCACTGTATTTCCTGACTGTCTAAAGAATAACTGTTTCCTAGCTAACTTAATTAATACAGCAAGTTAAAATAGGAAGCTGAGATACTTACTTACACAAGGCAAGGTGAAGAGCTTCCAACTAACTGAACTGAACTCCACTAACTGTCCATGATAACTGTCATAGATTTTATATTAGGTTCCAAAGAAAAGAAAACAAAACAAAACAAGCTGCTGTGCAAGTTCCATCCTCTCAGTGCTGGTTATGGAATGACATCACATTTGATACCCTGACTCTGGTACAATACACACTCAGAGTTTTGCTAAGATCTGTTGCAGTATCTGAAAGCTGTAGAACTCCAAAAACCTCCACTCTTCCCTTCCAGAATTCATTGTTTAAACATAAACATTTAATCAGTTATAAGACTGTTGATATAGTTTTAACACAAGCATTTGTACAAGTCAGTGTGACAGTAAAATGACACAACATTATTTACAAAACTCCAGCAAACTATGCTGGCATATGTTATACTTGCACTGCTCCACTATCCCTGGCACAGATGGCAATACCTCACATTATCACAGATGGTAAATGTCTTTCTAAAGGCAAAATTTGTAGGTAGTTATATAGCATCCATTGTTGGTGACCACCTGTGGACTTATTATTTTCCTCTTGTATTTACATTGATGAGAAGTAAGTCCCGCACAGTGCACAATCACTTTTTTGCAGTGCATGTTTGATTTGATGCTTACACATACTATCCACAAATAGTGTACAATTTGTCTTTTACGATTTTGAATCGGCTGGACTAAAAAAAGTATATTGCATTATATTGCTGGTGCAGTCAGGAGGGGATGTTTCTTCTATTTCTCTAAAAACATTTGACGAAAGTTGCATTTCTTAGGTCTGTCATCACTGTACACCTCCTCGTGCCATTTCCAATTGTTTGTTAAGAAGATGTTAGTATTAGCATTTCTACCATTAGATGAGGTGTTGTCAACCTTTCATGATTTAAAAAGTTAGTGTCTTGCTGAAGTGTTACCATTTCTGAAATACTTTCAGGAGGTGTATGTTAGTGATAAGCCAAAGAAATTTGCTACGGGGGAAGGGGTTGTCCAGTTGCTTTCCTAAAGTCAATATGAAATCCATTTACACTAAACCACCTAAGGCCTCCCTCATTCACAGAATTCAGTGGAGGCATGGAATAGGAGGATAACATGTCTACTTGGACAATGGTCAGTGGATTTATATGCTATCATAGACATGCTGACAAGGGAGCAAGATAGGGTGGACAAATTATGAACAAGACTTTTGGCAGGACTTGCACTCTCACTGAGCGAAGCTAAGCTGCAGCATTATGAAGATCAGTTCTACTACAGGGGCAGCTCGTGCTATCGGACTGCCGGTCTGCAGCCCTCCCACCTAGAAAAACAAAGAAAAAAAATCTGTGAAACAAAAAATCCACTCAGACTGCCTTTATCAGCAGTCCGGATGCAGAGAAAGAGGTACCCAGCAACCTGTGCTGTAGGATACCCAGGAATCTGTGCAGTCGATGACCGCACAGAACAGAGGAGCTCTGTACTGCTTCCCTTGCAGACAGGGCTAATGAGGAGTGAGCTGAGAGCTCTCTCTCAGCTCTCACAGGGATTTCGCTGCACGAGCATCATGCAGATGGATTCTGTTGGTCGCTGCTGGCTGGATGGACATCGTGCAGATGGATTCTGTGGCTTCGGACATGTTCTGCTGGTCGGTCTCTGGCGATATGTTCTGTGCATGAAACAGGTAGGTGAAGACTGGTGTGTGTGTGTGTGTGTGTGTGTGTGTGTGTGTGTGTGTGTGTGTGTGTGTGTGTGTGTCTGTGTGTGTGTCTGTGGGGATGTGGGGATGTGTCTGCCTGAGTGTAACCTGCTAGGTATCAGCACTTCTCGCTAGTAAAGGATGGTGGGGCGCTCAGCTGAATGATTCATACTCTCGCAAATTTTATTTTAGCATGACCCAATGATGTTCAATGTTTGCATGTCTATGAATCAAATCAAGTTAGAGAAGCACAATTCACCTTATCTGTTCAGAGTAATTTGTCCATTTTGAATCCTGATTAAGAATCCATATCAGAGTAAAAAATACTGCAATAATGGCACGTGGCACAAAATGAAGAGTGACTATCGTGATGTGAAACACTAAAAAGATGTGGGGCATAATGCACAGATTCTGATATGTAAGTGCACTATTAGAAACTAGGCACCTTCTAAAGCCAGAGCCAGGAATACAACAAACAAAAACTTAGGAGCAGGACAATATATTAAGATATGCAAACACCAGAACAATGGTAAAGGTGCACCCATTTTAGTGAGAACAACTGCTTATGGGAATGAAAAATAATGCACGTGTAACTTTCTATTCAGTCCCATACCCTATCACATAAAAGAAGCAAAAAGGGCTATGGATAACAGTGACAAATAAGAAAATTAACACCAACAGAAACTTGATATGACACTTGTAGTGGGGATGGGTACAGTTTTGACTTTTTGACTCACATCTTCACAATATACCAAGTGACATCTCAAATTGTATATTGCATGGAAGTTAAACATTTGTGCTCAGAAAGGTCCCAAGGAGTTACAAATAGCCTTTACTGTCTGATTACATTTGCTCATGTGCCAACTAATACAATAATGTTATTAATATCTTCTTTTACAGGTAATTTGAAAAGAAACAACAGTCATATTTATCTTTAAAACTGGTTTTACTTAAATTAATTTCCTTGCAGATGTTAAAAAAATGTAGACTTTTAACACAGAATCATATCAATGAATGAGTGGACTTACTATGCATAATAATACTATTTTACAAAGTGACAACATTTATGTTGATTATGTTAAGTATATCATATGTAAATGAATGTGTGCCTGTCCATGTGCATGTATGTCTTATAGACACACACACACACACACACACACACACACATATATATATATATATATATATATATATATATATATATATATATATATATACACATACACAGTTATATAAAATGTGGGTTTATGAAGACTGGTGGGTGGGTGTGTGTGTGTGTAAAATGCCCCAGTTGCTATATACTGGTGGCTAGAGAGAACAAATGGTGGTGGATAGAGATATTCAGGCTTGAACCCTGTACCTTGGATGGAGGTGGCAAGGACCTGATTTCCCTATCCACCACCATTTCTAAAAAAATTGCAGATTTTTGCCTCATATTTGTTCTATTCCTCATAAAATCTGTGGTTTCTGTATCTACATTTTTCCTTGGCTTGCAAAGTCTGTGGTGCACTGGTAGCATTGCTGCCTAACAACTACAGGTTCTCTGGTTTGATTCTTGGCTGGGGTGCCTTCTGTGTGGAGTCTGTGCATGTCCTCCCATCTTACAAAGATGTGTCTGGAGTTTCTCCCTGCTCTGCTGAAGATTGTCTTTTGTTCCAAGTCAGACTTGTTTCCTGGTTAAATGTTTAAAAATAACAGGCATTTGAATTTCAGACTTCATATTCTTCAGAAAGTACATGGTAACACAAAACTGTTTATTCTAGCAAATGTCTAAGTTTATAACATGGATATTTGAAATTTGTCCCTATTTTTGGGACTGTATTCCCCCATTATTGGCTTTGTCCACGTATTTTGTGCTAAGGTTGAGAGCTATCTATGGTGAGAACTGAATTCATTGAATGCTTGGGGGGCTGTATCCCCCCCCCCCCATTACTGACTTTGTCCACATGTTTTTTGCTAAGAGGTTGATCTATGGTGAGAACTGAATTCACTGAATATGTTTGGGGGCTGTATTCCCCCATTATTGGCTTTGTTCAGGTGTTTTGTGCCAAGAGGTTGACAGCTATGGTGAGAACTGAATTCACTAAATGGTAGCCATTTAAGTTTGTCTTCCTCTCTTTCACAAAACAGCTGATTTGGCATAGTGGTATGTTTCTCTGTTTTGCACAGGGTCCCCTGGGTTAAAGACGTAGCAGTGAAATGTATGGTGGTAACACAGCATTTTATTCTAGCAACTTTCCAACATTGTACAAGCAATGTTTAAAATGTGTCCCTGTTTTTTCGGCTTTTGCCCCCCCCCCCCAATAAATTTCGGCTTTTTCAAGATTTCTTGTGCTGTAAAGTTCAGAGATACAACTGTGTGTCGAGTAGATTTTACAAGGAGCTGAGAGCTGCAGGGGAACAAAACGTTAGTGCTGCTTATTCTGAGTCTGCTTGCATTGTTAATAGCACAACAGGTAGTGCTCTTGCTTTTGATGCAGAAGGTTGTGGGTTCTACTCCCACAGTAGATAGATGCATTGCTGATACTGTACTGTGTTGTAAAGTGGGTGGATGCTGCAGTCCTTTTTGGCAAAGATACTTAGATTAGTAACTATGAACCTGTTATCAGTTTGCCATACAGTCCCTATTGCGATATTACTATCTTATCTTTTTTTTTTAATGCATGCAGCATAGGCAATTTATTCCTCAAGGGCAACAGGCACTTTATTTGTAGATGAATAAACAATGACATATAAAGTTGTTTGCTAGCAGCAATCTCTTCATTGTTACAGATTTCTTTAATGTGGAATTATTTAGATGACTTTTACACTTCAGAGATTGTGCATATTTACTGATACTGGTGGAGTGTAGAGGGTTGAGTAGACTTTTATGATGGAAATGTTCTGAATTGGGTAGTTTTGTCATTGGTGCATGCATTTTGTTTCATTGTTTACTAATGTTCAAAACAATAAATTTAAAATGCTCTCTAACAACTGTACTGTATTGTACAATCGGGAAGGTGTATCAAAGAGCATGTGTATGTTTCGTGTTCAAGGGGCCTATGATTTGAAAACAGCCCAAAGTTAATCTTTATCTGCCACTGGCAAAATGTATTTTCTTTGAATGTGGGTTTCAATGCTGTTTCAATGCATGTGAGTTTCAAGGGCAGAGAAGTTTTAATGCTAAGTCTACTTTCATTGTGAGACTGCATTGCTTTGTTTAGCAGATATCTATTGGGGTTTGTGCTGTAAAAATGCAAAATAAAACTTTCAAATGAAATCCAAATCATCGCAGAAATAAAGCAGTATGCACATTACAGTGTTTATGGTAAATGGGGCAAAATAACCAAGAAATGGGACACTGGAATGGTTGCAGGGGGGAGGCTCCAATCGACCATGATTTTGAGAGGGGAAGGGCAGCAAACTCAGACAGCCCTGGTTGAACTATACCTCTCAGCTGTCCATATTTTTGCAGAATTAATAGATATTTGCTTCTTATTTTCGATTTGTTCCTCATTAAATGTGTGGTTTTCTGGCAAATCATTTAGGAATGAAGTCACTAAATGACAGACATTGAGTTTTACATCATAACCTTCAGAAAAATGCATGCTAAAGCAAAACCTGTTATTCTATCAACTGTCTTAAGTTTATACGAGAGCAATTTTTAGTAGTGTTTGTATGTTCTCCCAAATGACCAGATTTCCTGCATTAACAGGTTGAGAGGTACGTGCAAATAAAATTGTTTTATAGAATTAGTCATATCCAAACCTTTCAACTGTCCCCGATTTTGGCTCAAAATGTTGTTCTTCCCCTAATAATCCCTCTGCAAAATGGCAATTTTGGAAGAAAACATGGGGGGTTTACAATTAATAAATAACTGTAATAATCAGTTATATATTACTTTTATTTCAGAAATGCATGTAGATTCTTTTATTTTGTCAGCTGCTCAAGTTAGCAGTACTAATATTAAAAGTGTCCCTTCTTTGACAGGTTCCCAGCTGTATTGTGTGGCTATTTTATATTTTTGCATCACATTTTTGGTCCATTTTTCATAAAATTGTGTTTTTTTGGCTAATTAGTGGCAAATCATCAAAGACTGAAGTTAGAAAATAATGAAAGACATTTGAGTTTCAGATTTCGTACCTTTCAGAAAATTCATACTAATACAAGACCTACTATTCTATTATCTTTCTTAGTTTATAAGAGCAATATTTAAAAATTGTCCTTATTTTTGGGCCTTTGCCCCACTTCTATGTATGGTTTTGTCCAGATTTCTTGCTCTGAGGTTGAGAGATATGACAAATGTGTCAGGGCCATCACAGTCAGCCAGAGACATTTCAAATTGTGACAAACTTGTTGCACCCCACTCCCCCATGTAGTGACTCTGGATGTGTCCAAGCAAGGCAAGGAGCAGTTATGCAGTGTAAATGTGCAGACTATCCCCCCCCCCCATCCAAGCTAAACACAAGTACTACAGTGGCTTTTCATCTGTCATTGATTTTGCAGAATGTTCTGGTGTCTGTCATATTTTTATACTGTTGATATATGCTTATTATTATTCAGAAAGTGCCTTTTGCTTTGTGTTTAAGTAGCAGTGCTTTAATGACCATCAGGTAAGCTTGTCTGATATTGTAAGATGCAAATAAGTTTTAATAAGCAGTATTGCCAACATTGAAAGCCTTTCTGTTGTTGCCATGCAGAGAATACTTACATAACTAGATAATGTATAAGCCTTGGGTATTGAAATGCATATGATAGTATTTGTAATAAAGACAAGGATTAGATTACGTTAAGCTCATTACAGGCTTTACCTGCAAACTAAACAGAATGCCAATCTATCATGCATGGTCCATATCCTGTGCACTAATCCTTTAAGCAATATATGTTGAGCTTGTTTCTTGTTTGCTTTTCATTTTTTACTTTGATCATGTTTTCCCCATGAAACAAGTAGATAGTTGTCAGGCAGCAGGTCTTTTTTGGGTAAGAAACATTTTTACAAATGAGGGTATCACAGAGATTGCTACTTTCAGCATGTTACTTGGTACTTTAATAAAGCTGAATATAAATTATAATTAGAACTGGAGTGCAAGGAGAAGTGATTTGAGTTAAGTGCTGCTTGTTTTTCTTATACTTGATTTTGACTGGCATTCCAGTAATGTATTTAAAAAGTAATTTATTTTTTCATGCCTCACATCCTTTTTATTTCCATCTAGATATTAAGTAAGCTGTCATGCAGCCAATGGATTGAAATATTTTTTTCTTCTACACTTCATTTTGTCTTGATTGGACTCCCATAATGATGGTTTGGCACCCAGGGCAGCGTATTTAATTAAAGTTTTTGTGGTTTTGAGCATAACCCCTCCCATTTCTAGTTGGTCACACCCATTCCCATTGACCCCACCCATTCAGCTGTCTCCTGCAGCCCCCCTTTGATTTGAAGTCACCAGCCACCACTGGTTCTACAGTAAACTTGATAATAGGTTATTGTACACCACTAAAGCATTCCCGAAAGTGGTGATCATGAATCTCATAACTTATTGTGTGCTACTTTGCAAATGACCACACTGTGTTTGATGTCAACACTTTGTATCTCACTGTGAAATATGGAGAAAAATATATGTGTTGATTTTTGTGTGTTATGTTCCTTAGATACAAGTCTGGAGTGACGCTGTATATCCCTTATGATCTCATCCTGTGTGGCCAGTATTTTTCCAGGTTACAGGAAAATATGTTGCAATAGTTATGGTATTGGGTGTTTAAATTGTTGTCATTGTGTGGACTTTCGCACTTTGGGAGGGCATGTTTATGTTTGTGCACGTTAACTTACTTAGGGTGAGAGGGTGTATACATAAGAGTTCAAAAGACACACTGCCATTTAAACTTTTGAAATTTCAACCACTGCCATTCAAATTCATGACATTTTACCAAAAGGCTTTTCAAACTCCCTTGCATTCGACCATGTGGTTTCGATCTTAACATCAATCAAATACTCATTCACCATGTAACATAAATTCACACATATATACACCATGAATATGAACTGCTGTCTCAGAAATACTTTTGTGATTATACTAAAAAGTTTAGTTTTGTTCAGGAAAGTAACTCTATCTTTTTAAAAAACAACTACTTTTATTTCAATGACTAGATATTCCAGAAAATAGAAATAACAATGGAGGTGAGATTGCCTTCAGTTATACTAATTTATTTATATGCCTGTTTGAGCATAAATATATTTATCAAGATGTTTATGTTAATGACTTCATAATTTATCACTACATTGATGTGGTGTTCACTGGAACAAAGGCATAGCTCAGGAATGGTAACAAGTGTGGCTGGCCTCTCGCACATTGTTAAGAGACAAAATCACTAGACTGGTGAGTTATCACTTTCAAAACCCTTTAATACTTCAGCCGTGACCACAAACACAGTATTGGCATTCAGAAATGAATGCAGACTCATATCTGTGGTAATGGCTGACATGCTAAAGTATTTCCTGTATGGCATTTTAACTGTAGCAATCTACTCCTTACATTTCTATATTTGTAGTAAGCAGTTTGCAACAGTTTCTGAGCAGAAGAGATTATTAAAGCGTGTTTTATAGTTATCAACTCTGACCAACTCTGAGAGAACTGGCTTTATTTTTTTTTCTTCAAATTAGTTGAAAAAGGCACAGGGTGCCAGATAACTTAGCTATAGCTCTGCCTTGAAAAAAAGGACATGGTAGTGATTTTAAAGCCACTTGTCTTTAGAGTATAGCAGAATGACTTAGGGATTTGTTTTGTACACATCTTCTCCTACACACAAATTGAATAATTGGATGTGAATTGCTATGTAAGTGCATGGAGTGCTGTGTTTATGCTCCAATATTCAGAAAAAGATAAACCAGTTAAGTCCCAGAGTGGGGCATGACTCAACCTTAACAAATGTTAAGCACCCCATGATAAACTTGTTAAGGTCAGGTCTAGCATTTGACAGTAAAATCTGTCTGTACTGACCGTCAAATGACAGCAGCAGAACAAAAGATTTGTTTCTACCTCCTGTCCATACCAACAACATGTCCCTAAGTTCCTCTAATGAACTTAGAAAGTTGCTAGAATAACAGGATTTGTGTTAGCATGTATTTTCTGAAAGATATGAACTCTGTATTATTTAGTGACTTTAGTCCTCAGTGGTTTAGCTGAAAACCAGAGATTGTTTTATTTATTCATCTTTTTTTAATGGGAAAGTTCAACGGGTAATATCCATTTTCAGCAGAGGTTCAGGGAGAAAAGCTCCACTTGCTTACATTCCATTATACAAGGTTCCAGTTAAATAATAAAATGATGAAAAAACACTAGAGAATACTGGATTCCTTAGAAGAAAAACAAACACCAACAAGCTGAAATTCCACTGGTTTAATAGAAAATAAAAAATTCAGATTTAGCGCTTTCATCCACAGTAATGTGGACTTCCTCAGAATGACTTAAGTTAATCAATCAAACATTTAAATACTACTTTAGGTGCCAAAAAATACAGAATCTCTTCATTTAAAGAGAAATACACATTTCATATGTACTACATAAAAAATACACTTAATTATATTAAAATCACTGTGCAAAATATGCTGCTCATAATGAATTGTGCAAGATAGTTGTGCAACATGAATTGTAAATACATTATACTGACTCATATCTATAGGACCATTTTAAAAAATATTTTAAAAAATATATTAAAAAGTATTTTTTATGATGATGGCAGTTAACAAAGTCAATAGTAGTTGTAATAATTGTGATAATTGTATCATCATACTTAATATTGGTGGGAGATACTTCAACTAACATGTTCCATAACCAAACAAGAAAAATATATGTAATAAATATAGACATAAACATAAACTTATATAGTTCTAAATAATTATGTAATATATAATATAAAATTCCTATAAATGGCATTACAATACATTCTCTCTATATACATCTGTAATATAGGTTTAATTGTTATATAGTCATTTAATCCATGTTCACTTGAGGCGTCAGTTAAGATCTGCCATCAAACTTCCTTCTGACCTAAAATGGCTTTATAACTACCCCCTCTTTGTCCCTGCTTAAGTTGTTCTAATATTGCAAATCTAACATTCTGACTTTCCCCATGTTTATCTACATGCCTAAATAGAGCATTACTACTATTTTTTTTCCTTATGGCATATAAATGATCGTAAATTCTCTTCTTGAGCATTCTCTCTGTTTTACCTACGTAGAAGCTTGGACAGGTCATACATTTGGCCATATATATGATGTTCCTAGTATTACAATTACCATACTGAAATATTACCTTGGTCTTATTTATATTCTCTAAATTAATGCCCTCAATTTCCAGTATGGCCTGACACTGTCTACAACTTCCACATCGTCTTGTACCTCTTCTCTGTTGATTAATATTCCTGATCATATTACTCCTCTCTAAAATCATTTTTACATTCCTTCCCATTTTATATACAAATAGAGGGGTCCCTCCGACTATATTTTTTATCTCATTATCAACTGTAAGTATGTTCCAATTCTTACTTAATATATCTTTTATTTGCTTTACTTGAGGTGTGTATTCCAAAATACATGCCCTCTTGTATCTTTCAACTGTATTGTTGACAACAACGGCACATGTTACCTGTTCATTTCCTAGGACAAGAGTATATTTCTTCCCCCATTCACTAATTACATACTTTTTAATGTCATCCAATAACCTTAAAGGGTACCCCCTGGAGCTGAATAGTGTTTTTATAAAGTCTATTTCTTCGAGCATTTCTAAATATGAGGTCGTCATCCTAGCTGCTCGTATACACTGTCCTTTAAATATATTCTTCTTCATTTTTTGAGGATGATTGCTGGAAAATTCCAAGTAATTATTGGAAAAAGTACTTTTCCTATGAATACGAGACTTAAAGCCATTACTTGTGCTGGATATGTACGTGTCAAGGTATGCAATACCCTCAGTACTATAGGTGTATGTAAATTTTAAATAATCACTCGTGTTATTTAAATAATCAATAAAATTACCTATTGTATGTTCTGGACCGTCCCATATAATAAAACTATCATCCAAAAATCTTGAGTAGTATCTTATATACTTGAAGTGTTCACTTTTAAAAATGTTTTTGGTTTCCCAATCTAGCATAACCAGGCTAGCAAATATAGGGACACACACTGCACCATTGCTACTCCTCTGGTTTGCTTATACAGTTCACCTTCAAAGTATATATAATTGTACTCTAGTACACTAGACATAAGTTCCATTATTAAGTTAATCTGATCCCACTCTAAGCTAGAATACTGTCTAACACTATTACAAAAACTTTCTAGTCCTTGCTGTTTGGGAACATATGAAAATAAATCTATCACATCATCTGTGATGTATATAATTCCCTCTTTCCAAATACCTGGAGTTAAGTTGCCAAGTACTAAAACACCCATTTTACAAGACAAAAAACAATACTACTGTAATTTATAGACAGTAAATCAAAATAACCCTCAGAAGTTTTGGGCAGGTTTAAATAATCTACTACATCCTGGACAAACTTAAACCCCAGTCCCTGCTGCTACTATTGATAAAACCCCTGAAGATGTTTCTGACAGTTTTAACCGATTCTTTACTGAGAAAATTCAAGCCCTAGCTAGCCAACTACCTCCTAGCTCTCTTGGTCCTGAAAGTAGCACCCCTAGAAACCTACTCGCATTCAGCTTCCAACCAGTCGCCACTTCACTTATCCGTACCTTGATCAAAAAATTAAAACCCACTACACTTTGTGTTGATCAGCTCCCTGCCGAGTACCTGCAAAAATCAGCTGATGCTATTGCTTACCCCGTCTCAATACTAATCAATCGTACCATAGTAGAAGCTAAAATTCCCACCATCTGGAAAATATCCTATGTAATCCCACTTCACAAAGGAGGCAGCTCTACTGAATTCTCCAATTATAGGCCAATAGCTATACTCTCTCCACTTGCAAAGATTATGGAAAAATGTATTCATAGACAACTCATGCACCATCTAATCCAGAATCACCTTACGGCAGACACTCAGCATGGTTTCTGTCCTCATCACAGCACTACTTCAACCCTCCTAGCCTTTACCAACACCATAAACCATAATCGCAACAATAATTATACATCCTCAGCCCTCTTCTTGGATCTTTCCAAGGCATTCGATATGGTTGATCACCAACTTTTAATCCACACCCTGCAAACATTCTGTCTGCATACTTGAGCCATTCAATGGTTTCAATTCTACCTGAATGGTCGACAGCAGGCTGTCCTCTGGCAGAACAAACTCTCTAACCTTCTACCTAACACCCTTGGAGTACCACAAGGCTCTGTATTAGGGCCCTTGCTGTTCTCCATCTTCATTAACGACCTTTATACTGTCATCCCAAAAGTCAGCTGTATCCAATATGCTGATGACTCTACTCTGATTTGCTCAGCCACATCTCCAATAGAGTTATGGTCAGCTACCCAGACCACCTTTAATCCAATAGAAAACTGGCTTTCTGAACGTCGTCTGATCCTAAATCCCCAAAAAACTAAACTACTGTTATTTTCACCAACATGTAGATCTACCGCTTTCACCTTCACCATAAATTCAAATGATGGCACAATAATCTCCCCTGACACCTCTACAAAACTATTAGGTGTCATCATAGATAATAATCTAAAATTCAACCTACATGTTAACCAAACTATCAAAACCATCAATAAAAAACTAGGGTCACTTTACAGAATAAAAGCCTTCCTAGCCCCTCCAGCTAAAATTGCCATAGCTCGCTCTCACCTTCTTTCAACCCTTCTGTATGCATCCCCGCTACTCTCGAATTTAAACAAGACTGTCCTTAACAAACTCTCAATTTGCTACAACCACATTGCCAGGTTTGCCACATCATTGCATCAATCTAAATCAGCTTGGGTGGCTTGAACTACCCAGCCTAATCCAGTATAACCAATTGATTATGGCCTATAAAATCCTCTATAATCCGAACAATACTCCTGCACTTAAAAATATTATCACCCCCATAACAATCCTAGACCACTTTGATCCTCAAACAAACTACTAATTCAGACTAGCAAAATTAATAACACAGCCGGTGACTCTCTCTTTGCAAACTCTGTAAGTAGATCATGGAACTCTCTTCCAGCTGATATTACCTTACTTTCCACCTTAGGTCAATTTAAAACTAGAATCAAACAACATTTGTCACTTAACTGGCTATGTCACTGTATCAAGCCTGGCTAACTCTCTCTAGAATGTGTAAAAATCTGTTAACCAGTTTACTGTGTAATTTAATTTAATCCTGATTTACGCTCGGAATTAACTCTAACCTGTGGAACTTGTTTAGCTTGATTACTTATGTAATCTCTGTAAATAGTCTGTTTGTTATATGTAATGCTGGTATTATGCAATGCTGTATCTGCTTACCTTGGAGCTTTTCTCCTTGGGCCTCCGCTGAAAATGGACATGCATCCCGTCGGACTATCCCGGTCAACAAATGTAAAATAAATAAAT
Source organism: Protopterus annectens (assembly GCF_019279795.1). Taxonomy (NCBI): domain Eukaryota; kingdom Metazoa; phylum Chordata; order Ceratodontiformes; family Protopteridae; genus Protopterus; species Protopterus annectens. Next base: position 1,865,670,800 of record NC_056728.1, on the reverse strand, counting down.
AAATAAAGTAAGGCCCATGAATCCTTAATTAGATGTGGAATCTTGTTATATATATATGTTTAAGCCATTTGTCAATAGCTGTTCCTAATGGAAATGTTTTAGAATGGCTGCCTGATACTATTGGACAAAAAGGTGGATCTACAACATTCTTATGTACTTTTGGTATACCTACTATTGTTGCAAGTATTGGATGCTCAACCTTTAGGTATTTATATGTATCACTCGTAATATGCCCATCCAAAACAAATTCTTCCAAATACATGTCAATTCATTTGTACCCTATACTAATTTCATTCTTTGATACTGGTACATCATTTCCTGACTAATGAAGTATTTTATACATTTTATTTGTGTATTCATATGAGTCATATAGTACTACCCCCCCAACCTTTATCCGGCTTCATTACCCTGATATTTCTATCACTCTTGAGTCGTTGTATTAATTGAATTTCATCATTAGATAAATTGCTAAACATTTTCTTATGTCTTGTACTATTCTGTAAGCAATATATCTCTTTTGTTACAATTTCTTCATACACGGCTACATTAGGATGTGTGTGGGGGGGGGGGTATAGGCACTTTTTTTCTTTAACCCATCTTTACAAGTTGATGGTGGTTTGTTATGGAACAGTATAGCTAAATTAATTTTTTCTGAGAAATAATTTAATCTCAGTTAAGCAATCAACTGCATGGAATTTTGTCTTAGGTATAAATTTCATACCTTTGGAAAATAGTTTAAAGTACTCTTCTTCCACAACATTGTTAGTATAATTGTATATATTAAAATTATCCACACTGTTAATAATACCATCAGAGTTCTTTTCATCCAAAATTAACTCTCTAAATGGGTCAAAATCAGTACTTGTCTCATTCTCCTTGACTATCTCATATTCCTCCCCCAATCCTGATTGATATAATGTTTCTGTCCCCATCCCTGTCTGTTCCTTCTCCACTTCCAATCCTTTTTCCAATTCCATTGTTGTGTTTGTTTCCAGCCTACATGAAAATTTGAATTACCATCCTCATACTGTCGTTCTTGACTAAACGTATGGGGCCTGTCCATGTCATTCTCTTCACGTCTCTCACTAAACTTCCTTGTATTGTCCCTCCAAGGGTATACCCTATTAGATTTATACTCTATAATGTCTCTGTTTATTTTTTTATTTTTCTTCCCTAATATGGCTTGAGCTTTCTTATCTGCTAATACATATTGTTTAGTATACAATTTCTCCCACTGTTCAAACAGTAAATCATTTACTATTGCATTATTTAATCTCTTCACTTGTTCTGTTAACTTGCACAGTTTTTCATCATTTTTTTTAATTAAGAGTCTCATATAATCAAAACCAAATCTATTAAATAAAACATCAAATTCTTCACATACTTGATCATTTAAAAACACGCCCATAGGCACTTTGAAAAAGCAAAGTCCGTTAGGAACTATATTCAATATAAGACATTTATTTAAATAAGCATTATCTATCTTAACCCCTTTTATCGCATTCAAAGTCTTTCCAAAAGTGTATATAAGCTCTTTTAATGAGCCAGGAACTGTGTCTGTATGATTTAGTTCAGATCCAGACAAAATTCCATGTAGTTGATTGTTTAACTGAGATTAAATTATTTCTCAGAAAAATTAATTTAGCTATACTGTTTCATAACAAACCACCATCAACTTGTAAAGATAGGTTAAAGAAAAAAAGTGCCTGTATCCCCCCCCCCCCACATCCTAATGTAGCCGTGTATGGAAAAATGGTAACAACAGAGATATATTGCTTACAGAATAGTACAAGACATAAGAAAATGTTTAGCAATTTATCTAATGATGAAATTCAATTAATACAACGACTCAAGAGTGATAGAAATATCAGGGTAATGAAGCCGGATAAAGGTTGGGGGGGTAGTACTATATGACTCATATGAATACACAAATAAAATGTATAAAATACTTCATTAGTCAGGAAATGATGTACCAGTATCAAAGAATGAAATTAGTATAGGGTACAAACGAATTGACATGTATTTGGAAGAATTTTTGTTGGATGGGCATATTACGAGTGATACATATAAATACCTAAAGGTTGAGCATCCAATACTTGCAACAATAGTAGGTATACCAAAAGTACATAAGAATGTTGTAGATCCACCTTTTTGTCCAATAGTATCAGGCAGCCATTCTAAAACATTTCCATTAGGAACAGCTATTGACAAATGGCTTAAACATATATATAACAAGATCCCACATCTAAATAAGGATTCATGGGCCTTACTTGGCAACTTAACTCCAGGTATTTGGAAAGATGGAATTATATACATCACAGGTGATGTAATAGACTTATTTTCATGTATTCCCAAACAGCAAGAACTAGAAAGTTTTTGTAATAGTGTTAGACAGTATTCTAGCTTAGAGTGGGATCAGATTTACTTAATAATGGAACTTATGTATATTGTACTAGAGCACAATTATATATACTTTGAAGGTGAACTGTATAAGCAAACCAGAGGAGTAGCAATGGGGGCAGTGTGTGCCCCTATATTTGCTAACCTGGTTATGCTAGATTGGGAAACCAAAAACATTTTTAAAAGTGAACACTTCAAGTATATAAGATACTACTCAAGATTTTTGGACAATATTTTTATTATATGGGATGGTCCAGAACATACAATAGGTAATTTTATTGATTATTTAAATAACACGGGTGATTATTTAAAATTTACATACACCTATAGTACTGAGGGTATTGCATACCTTGACACGTACATATCCAGCACAAGTAATGGCTTTAAGTCTCGTATTCATAGGAAAAGTACTTTTTCCAATAATTACTTGGAATTTTCCAGCAATCATCCTCAAAAAATGAAGAAGAATATATTTAAAGGACAGTGTATACGAGCAGCTAGGATGATGTCCTCATATTTAGAAATGCTCGAAGAAATGGATTTTATAAAAACACTATTCAGCTCCAGGGGGTACCCTTTAAGGTTATTGGATGACATTAAAAAGTATGTAATTAGTGAATGGCGGAAGAAATATACTCCTATCCTAGGAAATGAACAGGTAACATGTGCCGTTGTTGTCAATAATACAGTTGAAAGGTACAAGAGGGCATGTATTTTGGAATACACACCTCAAGTAAAGCAAATAAAAGATATATTTAGTAGGAATTGGAACATACTTACGGTTGATAATGAGATAAAAAATATAGTCGGAGAGACCCCTCTATTTGTATATAAAATGGAATATATCCAGTATAATTGTATTTGTATATAAAATGGGAAGGAATGTAAAAATGATTTTAGAGAGGAGTAATATGATCAGGAATATTAATCAACAGAGAAGAGGTACAAGACAATGTGGAAGTTGTAGACAGTGTCAGGCCATATTGGAAATTGAGGGCATTAATTTAGAGAATATAAATAAGACCAAGGTAATATTTCAGTATGGTAATTGTAATACTAGGAACATCATATATATGGCCAAATGTATGACCTGTCCAAGCTTCTACATAGGTAAAACAGAAAGAATGTTCAAAAAGAGAATTTATGATCATTTATATGCCATAAGGAAAAAAGATAGTAGTAATGCTCTATTTAGACATATAGATAAACATGGGGAAAGTCACGATTTTAGATTTGCAATATTAGAACAACTTAAGCAGGGACAAAGAAGGGGTAATTATAAAGCCATTTTAGGTCAGAAGGAAGTTTAATGGCAGATCTTAACTGACACCTCAACTGAACCTGGATTAAATGACTATATAACAATTAAACCTATATTACAGATGTATATATAGAGACTGTATTGTAATGCCATTTATAGGAATTTTATATTATATATTACATAATTATTTTGAACTATATATGTTTATGTCTATATTTATTACATATATTTTTCTTGTTTAGTTATGGAACATGTTAGTTGAAGTATCTCCCACCAATATTAAGTATGATGATACAATTATCACAGTTATTACAACTACTATTGACTTTGTTAACTGCCATCATCGTAAAAAATACTTTTTAGTACATTTTTTTAAATATTTTTTTTAAATGGTCCCATAGATATGAGTCAATATAATGTATTTACAATTTATGTTGCACAATTATCTTGCACAATTCATTACGAACAGCATATTTTGCACAGTGTTTTTATTATAATCAAGTGTATTTTTTATGTAGTGCATATGAAATGTGTATTTCTCTTTAAATGAAGGGATTCTGTATTTTTTTCATCTAAAGTAGTATTTAAATGTTTGATTGATTAACTTAAGACATTCTCAGAAAGTCCACATTACTGTGGACGAAAGCGCTAAATCTTAATTTTTTATTTTCTATTAAACCAGTGGAATTTCAGCTTGTTGGTATTCGTTTTTCTTCTAAGGAATCCAGTACTCTCTAGCATTTTTTTATCATTTTATTATTTAGTTGCTGCAAAGCTACTGTGAGGTTTATTTCGAGGTTCCAGTTAAACACAGAGGAGTTACATTTCTATTTACATTTACACACAAACAGTAGTTATACGTATACATTCTAAGATTTTACAAAAGTGGAATTTACTAAAGAGAAAGCCCATATGCAACTTAGTGGATTGTACAGGAAGCAGGTATATATAAAAATTGTTTGCAACTTAGTGGATTGCATAGGCAGCAGTTATATATAAAAATTGTTTTGGCATTTTAGTGAGAGATTACATGTATTCTGTGCAAGGAGAATATTTAGAGAGTGTTTTGTCATTTTAGTGAGAGATTGTGTGTATTCTGTATAAGGGTAGTATTTAGTGAGTTTAGTACTATGAACACAAAGTCTCAACCTTGAGATAAGCATGTGCAAGACCAGGATTGGTTAAGATGTATAAGGAACAAACAAAAAATATGAAGCAATAATCTGGACATTTTGTAAAAATCTGGACAGTTGAAAGGTAGGTGTAAATATGACATACATCATTACACTGCCTTTCTGACAGTGCCTACTCAGAGTTTTATGCCTTTGAAAGCCAGCAAAACACTTCATGACTTTTTTCGCTTGATAAAGCTCCATGCATTATAAAGAATTGTGATCATGTCACCGATCATAACCCTTTATTATTTGTTCTCAACATGGATGCCAAGCATCACCCCTTGAGCTTTGCTCTTGAGGTGAATTTCTTGCCATCCATGTCTTGAGCGCATAATAAGCAGGTTATGATCAGTGACCCGATCATAATCCTCTGTGTTAAAGACACAAGCTTTAGTCAGCTACATTCAAAAATTCTATAGGAATCCAACAGACCATAAAAATAAACTCCGCAGGTGCTGACCACAATCTTCTTTAATAAACCAAGGATAAAATTCAAGAATTCAGCGCTATCGTCTGCTGCAGGCAGACTTCATCAGAATAATTAATTCACAGTTCCTCTCCTTTTTATATAGTTGAGTTAAAACAATTTACTACATAATTGTTGTTAATAATCAATCAAATCTGTTAATTAAAACAATTGTAATACTTATATTCCATGACTGCTTTACTTCCTTATATGGTCATGACACAAAAAGCAGGAAGTGTGTGTGAACATGAACCATCAAATACGTATTTTTCTGAATACTTTACAAAATTCCATTCAGAAGTTCATTTCCTTTTCTTTTTTTCTTTCAAAACTTGTTAATGCTTAAATTAAATTAAATTAAATTAAATTGAATTAATTGCACAGTTTTCTATTTTCTTTGGTAAAATATGTTAAGGTCAATATACACAGAAATATAATATGTATGTTCTCATAATATATAAATTAAGTATATGCACATAAAATATGTTACTAACAATTGTTTACAAATTTCATAATTAGGAACTTGTTTCATATATTAAATTTACACTCATTTCATACTTGTAACATATAGTAATAAACTGTAAAACTTTTCATTAAAAATTTCCTATTAAAAATATCCCCCTTCTTAATAAATACCTATTGTTATGGCATAACAACTTCTTGTCTTATTGAATTTTCTTACATGTTTAAAAATAATTAAATACAAATCCTTCATCATCTCATTTTCTAAAAAAAGTTGTTAAAAATTGTTATTAAACATTTTTTATCAACTATGTTGTTAAAATTATCAAATGAATGTTCTTATTTTCATTATTTATAACAAGACCACTCACCAGAGAACTAAATTATACAAAATGTAAACTTATAAAATTGTGAACCTTTGATGTGAAACTACTGTGGCTTAATTAACAGTATATTTTGCGTAATTTTTGTACAGGGTATGAAATTAATTTATGTAACCAATGAACATAAAAGAAATTTATGTAACCAAAAAACACTAATGCTTGAGATCTAATACAAGCAATATAATATAAAGTGTAATTATGTACATTAATATATCCCTTGGTTACAATTGTTGTAATTTAAATCAACAAATTTATTGTTGTTACTAATTTGTTGATTATACTTCTAAATCCTTGAGGCCTTGTCTATTAATGTGGGTTTAATGCTTATATATTCATTAAGTCCTGGAGGGGTATTAGATCTTAACAAAAGTTGCCATCTCATTTCTTTCTGCAACAAAACATTTTTAATGTTGCCCCCCCTGGTGTCCTTTTTGACTATTTCCACAATACCAAACTTATAATCTGTAAAATTTTCACACTCCAAAGAATGTTTAAACAAGGCATTGGTCTCCTTTCTCCTTTTAATGTCATGGGTATGTTCGTAAATTCTCTCTCTGAGAGTCCTCTCAGTCTTACCCACGTAAAACGAATCACATTTAGAACAGGTAGCCAAATACACCAACATTCGACTCCTACAGTTACCTTTAATAAATGTTATCTTACTTTTCAAACTATTCTGGAGTGTGATTTCTACTAATAAATCTTAATTTTTTATTTTCTATTAAACCAGTGGAATTTCAGCTTGTTGGTATTCGTTTTTCTTCTAAGGAATCCAGTACTCTCTAGCATTTTTTTATCATTTTATTATTTAGTTGCTGCAAAGCTACTGTGAGGTTTATTTCGAGGTTCCAGTTAAACACAGAGGAGTTACATTTCTATTTACATTTACACACAAACAGTAGTTATACGTATACATTCTAAGATTTTACAAAAGTGGAATTTACTAAAGAGAAAGCCCATATGCAACTTAGTGGATTGTACAGGAAGCAGGTATATATAAAAATTGTTTGCAACTTAGTGGATTGCATAGGCAGCAGTTATATATAAAAATTGTTTTGGCATTTTAGTGAGAGATTACATGTATTCTGTGCAAGGAGAATATTTAGAGAGTGTTTTGTCATTTTAGTGAGAGATTGTGTGTATTCTGTATAAGGGTAGTATTTAGTGAGTTTAATACTATGAACACAAAGTCTCAACCTTGAGATAAGCATGTGCAAGACCAGGATTGGTTAAGATGTATAAGGAACAAACAAAAAATATGAAGCAATAATCTGGACATTTTGTAAAAATCTGGACAGTTGAAAGGTAGGTGTAAATATGACATACATCATTACACTGCCTTTCTGACAGTGCCTACTCAGAGTTTTATGCCTTTGAAAGCCAGCAAAACACTTCATGACTTTTTTCGCTTGATAAAGCTCCATGCATTATAAAGAATTGTGATCATGTCACCGATCATAACCCTTTATTATTTGTTCTCAACATGGATGCCAAGCATCACCCCTTGAGCTTTGCTCTTGAGGTGAATTTCTTGCCATCCATGTCTTGAGCGCATAATAAGCAGGTTATGATCAGTGACCCGATCATAATCCTCTGTGTTAAAGACACAAGCTTTAGTCAGCTACATACCATAACCCATTACTCCAAGAACTAGTTATCAGTCTCTAATCTCAAACACTTAACAGAAATCTCTTCCACATGGTAAATACTTGTGATTCAGATGGTTGTGTTCAAACACAGTTTGTACATGTAGCTCAGGAGAGAAGGCAGAAATGATTTAAATGAATCTGTCATTCATATGATAAGGTGCAAGGCTTTAAAAAAAAAAAAAAATATATATATATATATATATATATATATATATATATATATATATATATATGGGTCACTGTTGTAATGTCGAAACACGGTTTATCGAAACTGTGTTTCGGCGGACACAATTTAGCGAAAGTGCATTTTATCGAAAATGTACTTTCGCTAAATGGGGAGTGGGATATTAAAGAAAGCATGCAGTTTGCATGCACCGTTAGTTGTAAATCAATATATAGTGTTGATTTACAACTAACAAAGCTATTGCTGACATCGTGGTACAGCGGGGATAAGGGAATATTCCCTTTTCCCCACTATAGTGCAATCTTGGAGTGAGCATAATAAAGTAAGGGGGGTGTGGGGGCATGTTGTTGAATGTTGAGTAGGTAGGACCATTTCAGTGTAGTCGACATGTTCGACATTTGACTTCACTGAAATGCTCGTTTCTGCATTTACACTGTTCGGTGTTTAGATTTCCGATGATTTGGTTCGGACATCTGTACATTCAAAGAATGTCATGTCAAACATGTGATAGTAAACCTATATATATATATATATATATATATATATATATATATATATATATATATATATATATATATATATATATATATATAAGCAGCTTCAGGGAGTTGATGCTGGTTATAACAGAGCTCTGTGCAAGAAGATGTGCCAGATATGTCCCCTTCATAGTGGGCAAAATAAATAAAATCAGGAAGTTTTGATATTTATTACTTAAGTAACTCAGTTCTAAAAAAAAATTAAGAGGAAAATAGAGAGAAGGATATGTCAATTCATTAGTCTTCTGAATAGACTGGTCCGACTGGGGACTTCTCATTTGGACACAGAAGGGTATTCAATGTCATTTGCATGAAAAGCCTACAGCACATAACATTAAACAGTAAAAATGTTATGTTAAAAAATACACTTGCCAGACTGTACAAGTAGTTTATGTCCTCAGATGCTCACATTCATTTTTTTCTAGGACAAGCCACTATCACTGGCTCAGATTTTTTGCTAGAGGAGTTTGTTTAGATTTTAGTACTCTGTAAGTCACATGTTCAGCTAGAGGCAAGGTTTTCAGATAGCCTTTTTAGCATACTGCAGGTCAGATTACACAAACTCTCAGTGGGGGGTTTTAGAGGAAATGCTTAGAACTTGCAGCTGCAGTTTGTCCTTTTGTATTTTCCTTCCCCCGCTCATGAGCAATTAGATCAGCTGAATGACTGGACTTTACTCAGCTAGAGATGCTGTCTTCTTATCACACATAGACCTGCAGCCTCTTTAGCAGTGAAGTGATAGCTACTTTACTATGTACCTGCTTTTGCAAATAAGTATTCAAGCCTAGGCAATAGTATTTTCATGCTTGTTGCTACAAATGTTTTTCCCTCCACTATCAATTATTTTTCATACAGTCTGTTCTTAGTGTTGCTTGTGTGTGTGTGTGTGTGTGTGTGTGTGTGTGTGTGTGTGTGTGTGTGTGTGTGTGATGATGTAGGTGCGATTTTATAGTCATACGGATTTTCCCTCATTTTACAGCACAGCATTGCTTTGGACAGTTGTGCCTTGCAAAAAAACACGTTGACTAGCAAATGTCCAAATATACTAAAATAATAAAATATTTTGCATCTTTTCTCTAAAAATGTCATGCAGCTTTCAAACTGAATCTAATCACTGCTTTAAAAGTATTTTCTCATTAGCTGATGCTGTATGTTGTCCTTCAGAAATCACACTATAATGATTTGTCTAATAGTGATTCCATCCTACTGGATTTCTTTTCTCACTTTTTTTTCTATCATTCATCGTGGAAAAATGTTTTCAACTTTCACATCTTTCCTGCCTGTTTGACTGCAGTACAGTTATTTTACACTGATTAGCATTTGAAAGCTGAAGCAAATGCAGTCTATACATTTCCCATATACTTTTCAGTACCATTCTTAGTATATTATAGTAGGTAATTACAGGAGTACTTTTACTAAGGCAGTAAAAATTAAGTGCTGCAACCAAAATCTCATGCCATTGATAACCCTATATTTTGACAAATTATAATAGCTACTTTTCTATGTATGTATGTATGTATGTATGTATGTATGTATGTATGTATGTATGTAACACAATCTACATTTATATTCATGTGGTTTGAAAATAACATCCTCTTTGTGTGTTACTGACAGACTGGAAATTCTAGGCATTCTTGAATGTCTATAAATTTCAGATATGATACATATCTGATAATGCAGATCGCAGTTCACAGACCTATTAATCACGTCTGTACACTGGTTACATGATAGCATCACATAACACAGTGTTGATTAGTTCAGAGAAGTGACAAAACCTAAAAACTTATACAGATGCAGTACTGTCATCCTGGAAGACTTAGCAGGACATGAATGAGCAACAACATTTACATAATGCCTGCCAGTACACTTCTGGATGACCCAAACCATACAAACACACCCCAGCCCTGAATGAGAAATATTCTACTCACACAAAATGTACTGTCTAGACAGCTAGACTGCAGATATCATGCCAGTGACAGAACAGTGTTCCCACTCAATATGTCACCTCTGGTGACTGCTCTCATTGCTATGACTGCATATCTCATGTCAGTGACAGAACAGTGTTCCCACTCATTATGTCACCTCTGGTGACTGCTCTCATTGCTATGACTGCATATCTCATGTCAGTGACAGAACAGTGTTCCCACTCATTATGTCACCTTCTGGTGACTGCTCTCATTGCTATGACTGCATATCTCATGTCAGTGACAGAACAGTGTTCCCAATCATTATGTCACCTCTGGTGACTACTCTCATTGCTATGACTGCATATCTCATGTCAGTGACAGAACAGTGTTCCCACTCATTATGTCACCTCTGGTGACTGCTCTCATTGCTATGACTGCATATCTCATGTCAGTGACAGAACAGTGTTCCCACTCATTATGTCACCTTCTGGTGACTGCTCTCATTGCTATGACTGCATATCTCGTGTCAGTGACAGAACAGTGTTCCCACTCATTATGTAACCTCTGAATAGAATAGAATAGAATAGAATAGAATAGAATAGAATAGAATGGAATAGAATAGAATAGGCCTCCAAATACCTTCTTTCCTGGGCAGTAGAAACATTCTGGAATAAAACCCTTTCCCCCTTTGGGACACAGGCACCTGTTGACTAGTACCTTGAGACAAGAGGTCTCAAAGAACTTCCGGGAAAAAGGAAGTTGTTCCAGAGAAGGCTGAGGAATGCCCATAAAAGGAGAGCAGTAAAGACAAACCATGAATTACCCCTGCTGAATGACGGACAGAACCCAAGAATCATTGGTAAGTCAGAGCCAAACAGGAAGAGAAAGACAAAGACAAAGAGGAATGTGGCAGGGATCCGGTGGACAGTCAGATAGCACCTGGTTTCTCAGGAAAGGAAGGCTTAAGAATCCCTGCAGTCTGAGTGGCCTTAGCAGGAGGAGTCTGTTTACTACCCTTTTTACCCTTAGGAGGAGGGTGAGATTGCCTACGAAAAAGACTGGATTAGAAGGGTAGCTTCACTGAAATCTAGGCACATGAGAAACAAAGACATGCTTAAGCTCCTGTAAAGTTCTCCCCTTGTCCTGAAGAGACTTAAGGAAACCTGCAGCTGCTTCACCAAACAAAAGAGTATTATCCGGAGGAGCATCCATCAACTTAGCCTTAATATCACTGGCCAAAGTTGAAGCCTAAACCAAGAATATTTCTGCAGAACTGAACCAAAGGCAGCAGCCCTAGAAGAGGCATCTGCTGCATCATAACTGCATTTAATAGAATGATGAACTACCTGAGAGGAAGTCCCAAGCAAGGAAAGAGCAGAAGATTTACCCTTAGAGTCAGGAAGATCAGAAAGAAACTGACAAACCTGAGAAAGAAGGGCCAAGACATACCTAGAGATATGAGTCTGATAATTAATAGCCCTAAAAGCGAAAGTAGTTGAAGTATAGAAGTTCTTACCCAGCATATCCATGATTCTAGTGTCCTTGTCAGAATGCAGCAACTTGGACGAAGGAAACAGGTGAGACAGCTTATCAGAGGCTACAGACACCACAGAGGGGTGAGCAGCAGGACATTTAAACAAAAAGAAACAATCCTCAGGCACCCTATAAAATCTATCAGACTTTTCGAAAACAGGGGACAGAGAATCTGGCGCTTTAGAGGCATTGGAAAAAAAACATCCAATAAAGCAGGCAAGACAGGAGGAATGGTTGCAGGTTTAGGAGATTCCGTCTGCAGTAACTCATACTACCTCTTATGGATATCCAAAACCTGGGCACAATCCCACTTAAAAAAAAATCCATCATCCTAGAGATTGTGTCCCCAAAGGAAATTTCCTCTGAAGGAGTATCTAGTGTACAAGAATCCTCCTACTCAGACCCGTGGTCTAAAGGAGAAGTAATATGGGTAGAATAAGCAATGGAGTCATCATCAGAATCCACCTCAGAAGAATTCAATACCTTGGGCCTTTTAGGGGAAGAAGAGGACCAAGGAGGAGCAAGAAGCAAAACTCCTTGAGGATGCTTCAATGCCAGTAAAGCATCAAATAACCCCTTAGTAAAGGCTTGCCACACACACTGTGGATCCCTAGGAGCAGCAGAAACATGATTAGTCTTTTGCTTCATCTTTAAGGGGACATCTGTCCTGGAAACCAGAGAAGACCCAGACTCAGGATGGCATTCCAAAATAGTAGTAGGAAACTCTTCCCTAAAGAGAAACTGCAGAACCCCTCTAGAGCCCTCGGAAGCAGTCAACAATGGTTCCCTCTGAATGCCCAAAACTGACACCTGCAAAGCCTCGTTGGACATGCTGCCCACCAGATCCTCACTGGCCTCCAACCCAGATGTGGTAGAAGAATCTGATAAAACAAAACAACTGGACGATCCACCAAGTTCATAGCAACCATGAGAGAAACTCCAGGCAAAGGCTGGACAGCAGAAGATACTGGCCTTACCTTATGCACCTTCTTCCTCAATGGCTGACCTTCGGGACACTAAGTTCCATCCATAGTATCTCCAGCAAGAAGCTTAAGACGCTGGTTCTGAAGATACAAGTTAAGGCAAGAAAACCTGCTATGAAGAATTTTGGAGACAAATGCCTGAGAAACTGAGCAGGACGTATAGTTGTGAGCGGCACCTAGAGAAAAAAGAGACTTACTGTGGCGGTCTTTATGGGGAATCAGTCTCCCACCCTGGCATTTACCCTTCCTGGATGACATTAACTCCAAACAGCACAAAACAAACAGAAAAAGTAAGAAAAACCCCAACTGGGTACTTATCTGCAACTGTGAAGACTCCAGAACACAAGAGAAAGCACAGGAATTCCAACAAACATAAAAACTGCAAAACCCCTCCCCAGAAAACAGTTTCATAGTTTCATAGTTTAGTACTAGGCTATCTGCCCTGGGGCATTTGTAAGCCTAGCCATAGTGATGTGGCTTTTGCCACCCCATGAAATGGTACAAAAAAATGTACAGAATAAATTTAGAATACTGTGCCTCTGTCTAGTAGTGACACAATGAAGGTCCCCTTATATAATAGAATTAGTTTACTGTGCCCCTGTCTAGCAGTGACACAGATGTGACCCCTGGGGTAAACTTATGCTCTCCCATCCACTCATCAAGATTTCTCTTGAAGAGAGTCAGTGAGGGGCTCTGCCTAATATGAACTGGGATCTTGTTCCAAAGCATGGGAAGCCTCTGGGTTATGAATCTATCCCTCCAGCATGTCCTATTCATACTTGTGCCTAGGTTTAAGTTTTTAGCTCTCGTGGTCCTGATGGATTTGGATTTTTTGAGGTGGAGCATGTCCATCAGATCCTGATTGGACATGGCCTTGTATGTCAGGCAGAGATCACCTCTGAGCAGGCGGTATGCTACTGAATAGAGCTGAAGTTTCTTTAGTCTGGCAGAATAAGACATATGTTGGAGACCCTTGATCCTCTTGGTGAGGTACTTTTGTGGTCTCTCCAGCTGTTGCAAATGCCGGGTGAGGTACATACCAAATGGGGCATTGTACTCAATCATGGGTCTGATGAGGGAGGAGTATAGGGGTACAATGACATCCTTGTATCTGAATGTGAATCCCTTCATGATGAGGTGTGCAAGGTAGAATGTTTTTCTGACCACTTTGGCAACGTGGGTGTCAAATGAGAGGTCGCTGTCAATTTGGGTCCCTAGGTCTCTGATTACTTTTTCCATAATCAGTGGGTTGCTGTCTATGTGATAATTTGTGGGTACTTTGTTTTTCCCAAAGGGGGTGACTATACATTTTTTGGCATTTAGTTTAAGGCCGTGACTCCGGCACCAGTTGTCCGTTTCTGTGAGGCCTTTTTGTAGGATGTATGTGTCCGCTGGTGTATCGACTATGGCGCCTAGTTTGCAGTCATCTGCGAACTTTGTCAGCCACAGCCCTCCCATGTTTGCTTTAACATCTGAGAAATAAATGCCGAACAAGAGGGGTCCCAGGACAGATCCCTGTGGGACACCACTTGTGACTGGCTTTGAGTCTGACATTGCTCCAGCGATTTTAACTTTATGGGTTCTGTCCTTTAGCCAGTTTGCAACCCATCTAGTGACATAAGGGTTTACGTTTAAGCTGTTGAGCTTATCTATGATGCCTGAGTGGGGTATTGTGTCAAAGGCCTTAGCCAAGTTTAGGTAGGCTGTATGGACTGCTTTGCCCTCATCAATGGCTCTAGTGACTGTTTCGAAAAAGTCAACCAGGTTCAAAAGGCAGGATCTGCCCTTTACAAAGCCAAACTGGGTGGGGTCAAGTGTCTGTAGGTCCCCTATGTCTCTGTTTATGAGTTCCATAATGATTCTTTCCATAGCTTTGCAGACCAGGCTGGTTAAGCTTATGGGGCGGTAGTTTCCACGGTCTGTAGAGGCACCCCCTTTGTGGAGTGGGACCACTGTTGCTGTACGCCAGTGTTCAGGTACATATCCCGAAGTAAGGCTAAGGTTAAATAGCATTTTTATGTGTGGGTTTAGCTCCTCTTGGTGTTCACGTAACACGCAACCCGGGATACCGTCAGGCCCCATTGATGCTGTGTTTTTAGCTTTGTTTAGGGCGGTTCTCACTTGGACATCTGAGATGACAGGGAGATTACATTCAGCTGGGATAAGTATTTCTTCTTTTGGGGGTGAGGGAGGGGAGAAATTTGCACTGAACCTGTCAGCCAGAATATTGGCAATATCTGTGGGTTCAGTGTATTTTTTGTTGTTGTGAACCAACTCTGAGCATATCTGAGGGTTTCCACCCAGGTTTCTAACATAGCTGAAGAAGGCTTTGTGGTTATCTTTAGTGTCCTTAGCAATTTTTCTCTCAAAGTTGGCCTTGGATGTTTTTATGAGAGAACGTAGTTTTCTGCTAATGTTGATCAGAGATGTCTTCCTTCATGGGATTTTGCTCTGACGTGCAGTAGCTTCCTTCTTTTGTTATACAATTTGTTAATGGCTGAGGTCCACCAGACAGGACGCTTGCCTTTGGTGGAGAGGGACTTGTATTTATTTGGGATTGCATGATCCATGCATTCTTGGAGATGTCCATAGAAAGCATTTGTGAAGGATTCGGCATTGTGGGATGTGGTATCCACTGGCACAGTGGGCTTAAAGGATACCATCTCAGTCTTAAGAAGAGTGAAGTCTGCTTTTGAGAAGTTTTTCACTGTGGTCTTTTGTGCTGGGGTGGAGGTGGGATATGTATATCCAGGGTGATTAGTTTGTGGTCAGATCTCACTAGTGAGGGGTATACTTCTGGTGTGGAGCATTTTGTCCCCATGTTTGTGATGATCAGGTCTAGTATATTATCTCCCCTAGTGGGAGAGGTGACTATTTGTTCCAGTGCATTTGAATTTATGAATTCCAGGAACCTTTGGGCTAGGGTATTAGGGCTAGAATAATGTACCCAATCTATGTTTGGGTAGTTGAAGTCTCCCAGTATGATGGTATTTTGTGATACATTCATATCCTCCAATGTCTTCAGGAAGGCTGAGTGGGGTTCTTGAGATTGGGAGGGTGGTCTGTAACATGCTACCAGTTGTATAGCAGTTTTGCCTATGGTTAGTTGCACCTGTATGGTCTCTGATGCTTCATGTGTTGCTACTAACCTGGAGGTGTGGGTGTCCTTGATGAATATGGACACTCCCCCTCCCTTTGTGGTTCGGCCTGGGTTTTGGGGCTGAAAAGCACGATACGAGGTATAGCCTGGTAGTGCTGGGGTGCTCTCAGGAGCCTTGAACCAGGTTTCAGTTACTGCACAGACGTCGATGTTCTCCATGCTGAGGAGTGCATCAAGTGCCTGCATCTTGATATTTAGACTTCTGGCGTTGAGCAGCATTACCCTTAGTTTTTTTCCATTTTTGTTTTCTAAGGAGGTGGGTTTGTCTTTTGAGCCTTGCCTAAAAAAGGCAGTACGGGGGTGGCAAGAGCCTTAGCCAATATCCGGAAGCCCAGTGGTGACAGGTGTAAGCCATCCCTTGTGAAGCAGCGTGGCTTGTCCAACATGTCATCCCAGGCAGACAGACATTGGATCCCCTTAGAATGACACCAGTACTTGAGCCAATTATTAAATCTGATCATCTTGTCTTTGTATTGTGGTATCATTCTTGGTGAGGTCAAGATGCTGCTCAGGATCAGGTTCATACCAGCCTGGGCTACATAATCGGAGAGCTCCTCTATGTCTCTTTTCATGTAGTCCAGGGAGGTACGTCTTAGGTCATTCACACCAGCATGGACAATGATGGAGTCATATTTGTACTTGCTTTGAAGTGACTTGAGTGCGTGTGTTATGTGGCGGATCCTAGCTCCCGATAGACAGCTCACAGTCACCCTCTCCTTGTTCAGCCTGGTCAGCGGGACATCAGTGTGTCTGACTATAGAGTCACCTATTACTAGTGTATCAGGCATGGTGTTTGGCCTTAAGGGCTGTGATTGGTTGACACACTGATTTATTGAAGTATGTGTTGCATGTGTTTTGTTTTGAGGTGGTGGATTTTTGGATGTCTGCTTTGGAAGCCTCTGTTGTTTTGGTAAGTTTTTTATTAGAGCCTCCGAGTATGTCTTTGTGTTTTTATGTGTTTGGTTTGCAGTTGTTGTAGGTCTATGTGGGACTGGGATTGTTGTGTGTGTGGTTACTATCTCCTCCTGTCTGGTCATGCCAGCCCTGAGTTGAGAGAGTTCAGCCTCCAGTTTGGCTATATAGTTGCATCTCTCACATGTATTTGTGTTTGTTGGGAGGAGGAGAGGGTTGTCTGTGTACATGAGACAATTGTAGCATTGTCTCAAGATACCCAGATTGACCAGCTGAACTGGAGAGGACGCCAGTAATCTACCACTCGACATGCTAGAACAGTATAAGGGAGTGCTGTACCTTTAAGGGAGGTGGATATTCACAGGGGTGGTAAGTAGATGTAGTGCTTTACTTAGTACGAGAGTGCTTACTTAGTAGAGAAGTATTGAGAACAAGTGCTAGGCTTATAATATAGTGAGTAGTCTGGTTATACTAAGAGTAGAGCTTCCTTAAGGGAAAATTTAAAGAGCAGACCTGGCAGAGCCAGGAGTAGTTTAACCTTGTTTAACTGGCGCTGCGCTATGCGCACAACCGCACAAAGCCATGCAAACGTGGATTTTAAACAGTGAACTACAAAAGAGCTAGAAATGGTCCAAAACAACCAATTACTACAGCTTCTTGTTCTGAGGTCACTTCCTACAGGGACAGGTAGGCTGCTCAAGGCTCCCCACTCCCACTGGTGAGCAAAGAAACTTCCTTCTATCCAAGTAAGGTAATGGACAACACAGGAACTACACCACAGTTATAGACCGATGGTTAAAACAGCATTCAGACTAGCGGCAAAGAAGTTCTGAGGATGGTACACCTGAAACTCAACTTTATGCCCTTCCCTATGGAAGGAGTGTCTAGGTGATGTTCAGTGTACCTTAAAGCAATGGTAGACTTTGGTAAACTGGTCAGTTTAGAGGACTTCATGGCAGGGAATTCCCATTTGTAAGGAATACTGCAGCGGTGAATATAAGGGCATCTACTGTCTACTTAAATTTCTCCAGTAATGAATACAAACATAATAAGAGATGCCATCAGTAACATAAAGTTTATATCAGAAGACCCAAACATAAAAAAATGTTCACTTACCTGTAATGTCCAAGCCTAAACAAGTCCCATTAATTCTTTGAGTAGCCATCTCCTTCAAAACTGACTGCTTTTCCAGGTGACTTGTACCGACTCTACAGAAGAGCTTAAACAGTAGAATATCACCATTATCTGTAAAACTTTCTCCAAAATTCAAGTCACCTGTAGCAAATCATGACAGTCATTTATAATCCCAGCATCACCAATCACAAAAAGTGAAATTCTTAAAAAAGTATTAATTTAATAAAAGAAAAGCTGCACTAACCTCTTGTCCAACCTTCCCTTGACTGTGAGTTCCACAACTGAGTGGAATTCTGCAGGAAGTGACATAGGCATTATTTCATACAAAAATATACCCACCCACAAACAATTAAGCCAAGGCTTGGTTCTCCATATGATGCACCTAGACAATATGTGACTTTACTACTTTGTAACGAATGCATGAATAGATTACACTGGTTAACACATTTAGATAAATGCATACATTGAAATGCATAAGACATCTTAAACAGCTCAGCATTTAAATGTCTCAAGTCAATGAAATGAAAGTCAATACCAAGCCAGAAACCAATGCAGTTATCACCTCATCAAGTTGGATATGACCATTTTCACCTCTGCTGGCTCCCATTGTTTAATCCAGTATTTCCAAGATCACAAACACTTAACAGAAAGCCAAGGATGACTGTAACAATTTTAGAACAATTAACATGCAAACCAATTGACTCAGGCTTCTCTTACCACAAACTGAGAACTGTGTGACTATTTTTTATATATTTACTCAACATTTTAATTAATGTAACAAACTTTAAGACACAATTTTCAGAGGAGAATGATATCTTCAGAAAATGACAACAAAGGTAAGTATACAGTTGTAAGAGCCCTATTTATAGGCTTGTAACACTTAAAAAAGATGCAAAAAAAAAAAAATTCAGTGAAAAGTGTCCCTGGATTGAATTTTTGCTGTGGTGCCTTCCATGTGGAGTCTGCATGTCCTCCCTGTGTTCACATTGGTTTCCTCTGAGTAATCCGGTTTCCTCCCACATTCCAAAGACATGCAGTAGGTGTATCGGACACTCTAAATTGGCCATAGGTGTGAGTGTGCATGCAATTGTGTAGTGTGGAAGAACTACTGTGTGGGGCTAGCCACTCAGTGGTGTAAAACTTGGCCCTAGATGATTTTCACTGGTGAAGTGACACCCCCGACCCCATGTCCAAAAATGGGAAAAAAGGGTGTTAGGGAAGGCTGGACGGATAGGAGACAATTGGCTTTGGAGTGTACACATTGATATGTGTATCCCAGGAGACTGCAGAATAAGCATACTGGTGCCAGTGTTCAAGACAAAGGGGTACATTCACAACTGTGTGCAGTACAGAGCTATATACATACTGTCACATTGCATGAAGGTTCGAGAGAGGGTGACTGATAAATGAATATGCAGAGTAGTAGAAATTAAGATGGAGATGAGCAGTTCGGATTCAGACTAGGATGCAGAACGACTGCCTCAACAAATAATTTGCAGACAACCATATGCAAGCAATTGCATGGCCACCATCTTTCAGTAGCAGATAACAAATACCAGAAAAATAGAATGCAATCATTCAGCTGTAGTGACAGATATTCTGACCCAAAATGTTCTGACTAATGCTGTTGTCACTTACTAAATTGGGTATAGACACACATTACAAACAGGTGGAGAAAGTGACACAAAGTGCTATTTCTTTTTAGAGATGTATAATAAAGTTGCTTTCTTCATCTCTGGTTGCCAAGTTGTGTTTTGAAATTGTTGGTCATAACGGAGGTTGGAAATACTTGTAAACATAAGTAGTTGCACGTCCCAGAAGACTAGAAATTAGCCTGAGCTGCACATTGATAACTCAGCTGTGGCCCTTAGTTGTGCCTCAGACCACTCATCATTTACATAGACATACACACATACATACATATATGGCTATATATATATATATATATATATATATATATATATATATATATATATATATATATAAATATATAATATGGGTTCACTACATATGAATGAAAGTTCATGACCTCAGAGGGATAGGTTCCTGACCCAGAGACTCCCCGTACTCTGGAATAGACTGCCCATACATGTCAAGCAGAGCACCTTATTGGCCCTCCTCAAAAGGAACCTTGATGATTGGATGGGAGATAGGAAATTAGCCCTGGGGATCATGTCAGTTGCCCTGCTAGACAGGGGTCCAGAGAAG
>NC_056728.1:1865635447-1865645447 GCF_019279795.1 Protopterus annectens | reverse complement strand
ATGTACTGCCTAACATAAAATAAATAAATACTAAAAATGTATTACTTAGGTCAAATGTAGCTCATAATACATTTTTCAGCCACTTTAGGTATAAATAATTTAGTCACATATTCATAACCATTTTTGTCTAAGCATGGGTCTGAGCTTTACAAAGGAATCTCATTAAATGTGAGAGAAGAACAATCACAAGAAATGATCTTTGAATATGTGCAGATTGGTCCCTCTACAACACAAACACAAGGTGTTAGCACATCATTTTAGCCTTTATCTACCGTCACCAATAGTTACAACACAAAAAGCACAGCCACTTGGGGGTGGGGGTTTCACATCTGGGTTTCTGCAACAATACTGAATATCATTTGTAACCCTCCGCCATCTCGTTATTGAACTCTTACTACTAAATATTTCATTTATTTATGTATGTCTGTCTGCGTGTATGTATGTATGCATATACATTGGACAATGGATGGTGGAGTGGTGCAACGGTAGCATTGTCGTCTCACAGCAAGAGGTTCTCTGGATTGATTCTTGGCTGGGGTGCCTTATGTGTGGAGTCTGCATGTCCTCACTACATCTATGTGGGTTTCCTCCCAGGTTATAAAGACATTTGTCTGGAGAGTTTCTCCCCAGGCCTCCACTGAAAATTGGCTTTGTTCCAAGTCGGACTTTATTTTTATTTATTTACATTTGTTTACTGGGAAATTCCAACTGGACGCAGGTCCTTTCTCAGCAGATGCCCAAGGAGAAAAGCTCCACAACATGTACATGATAAATAGTGATACGAAGTTGAAGCAATGGAAAACATGATTGGCTGTTGGCATTAATACAGTAACTAGATATTGATTATCAACAGTATATACAGTAAATGGTTGCAAGTTGAGATAGCTTATTGTTGTTTATAATAAGAGTTGTAACAAAGTTGTCAGACAAATTTTAAAGTACGCAAAGTCAACTAGCTTATTCTGACTGTGGTTAGTAATAGCGGTAGTATAGTTGGGTTAAGAGTCTAAGTGGGGGAGGGAGATAGGGGTGGGGGTGTTAGTCTGGATTAGAGCAAGGGCAAAGTCAGTGCAAATTTAAGTGGGATTTGAGCGCAATCTTGTAAAGGCTGCTGAAAGGTAGAGTAGTTAAGGAGGGGGGAAGATTGTTCCAAAGTTTTGATATGGTACAGGAAAATAGAGCTTCTTCTGCTGAATTTTGGGGTTTGCTAACGAGTTGATTTTTGTTGCTTGATCTTAGGGGCCTAGTGGAGTGATAGGGTTGAAGAAGGGTTTGAATGGATGGGATGTTGCGGGGGTGGTTAATAAGTTTATGAGTGAGGGTGAGTTGATTAAAGTGAAGGAGTTGTGGGAGTTCTAGCCAGTTTAGTTCTTTAAGGGAGATACAATGATGGCTGTGGTAGGAGACCCCAGTGGTAAATTTAGCAATTTTGTTGCAACAAGCATACAGCTTGTGTAGGTCTGTCTGTCTAAGGTTAGTAAGTATGGGAGATGCATAGAGTAGAGTAGAGATTAGCTGGGAAGTTTCTTGTGAACTTTTTTATTGTAAGAGATATGTGGGTGTCAAATCTAAGTTTGTTGTCAATCTCCACGCCGGGTAATTTTGTGTGTTCTGATGGAGAGATGTTGGTATTGTCTTTGGTGAGAATGTTGAAGCGGAGGGTGTTTTGGGTGGATTTGGAAGGTTGGAACAGGAGAAGTTTGGTCTTATTTGGGTTGAGTAGGAGTTGAGCATTGGATAGCCAGCTTTCTACAGAAGAGAATGATTCCTGTGTGATTAGTTGTAGTTCTGGTAGAGTGGGGGCAGAGCAGATGAGAGTAGAGTCATCTGCGTACTGTATAAGAAATGCTTGTGTGGGGGCAGTATGTACGTTGTTAGTGAAAAGTGAGAATAGTAGAGGGCCAAGGATAGACCCTTGGGGAACTCTGAGAGTAAATGGGATGTGAGGAGATAGGTTATCATCCCTGATTACTGATTGCTGGCATCCATGTAGATAGATGTGGAACCAGTTGCAGACTGGTTGTGAGAAGGAGAAGTTGGGGAGAGTACAGAGTAGTAGCTCATGAAATACCATGTCAAAGGCCTTTGAAAGATCTAGAAATATGGCAGTGGAGAGGATGCCATTGTTTTGTGATGAAGTATAGTGTTGGTGAAGGAGAGCAGAGCGGAGGTAGTGCTGTGATATGGCCTGAAACCATGCTGGGTATTGGAGAGGAGATTATTAGCTAGGTGGTAGTTGGAGACCTGGGTGTTGATACAGTTTTCAAGTATCTTGGAGAGAGGAGAGAGGATGGCGATAGGCCGGTAATTGGAGAGGTCAGTGGAGGGGCTGCCTTTGTGGAGGGGAATGATGTGGGATATTTTCCATATAGAGGGAACATAGCCTTCAGTTATGAAATGGTTGACTAGAATTGAAATTGGGTAAGCTAGTGCATCAGCTGCAATTTTTAAGTATTCAGAGGGGAGGTTGTCAGCTGCGAGTTTGGTGGGTTTAAGTTTTGACAAAAGTCTTTTTATGGTGGAGGTAGGTACTTAGGTGAAGAAGAAAAGAGGAGTGGGGGTTTAGGGTTAGGAGTTGGGAGGGCTGATGTAGGGAAGTGTTGTTTGTTTAGAGATGTTATAGTTTCATGAAGTGTTTGTTGAAGGATTCAGCAATACTACTGGAGGAGGGGGGAATAGATGGTAAGGGGGTGTCCACCTTCCCTGGGGGGATGATAGAGTTAATAGTGGACCAGCATTGCTTAGGATTATAGTTGGTAGAGTTTAGGGTGGATTTATAGTAGAGGGATTTGTCTAGTTTTATTTGCTTTTTGACCTTATTGCATAGTTCAAGGAAGGATTGCCTATCTGAGTTATTTTTTTGTTAGGCGCCAGTGGTCCCAGGCCTTATCTCTGGATTTCATTAGGATTCTGGTGGTGTTTTGTAACCATGGGGCATGCCTGGATCTGACTTTGGCATTTGTTACAGGAGAATGGGTTTTTAGGATGGAGAGGAAGGTACTGTTGAAGAAGTGGACAGCCTCATCTAGGTTGAGGTATTTTAGTGGTGACCAGTTAAGTTTTTGGAGGGAAGAGATGAAGAAGTTGGGGTTGAAGTTGGACTTGTTCTGTATTTGCCTGTGGATAATGGGCTTGAGACTGTGTGTGTGGTGCCTAATTAGGAAAGTAGAGGAGTGGTCACTGAAACTGTCAGGTAAGCAGCCTGCTAGGTAAGAGTGAGGAGCTTTGCTGACTAGGATCCAGTCAAGTAAGGCATGATTGTTAGGGTTTTTATTGATTCGGGTCGGGGATTGGCTGCATTGAGTGAACCCATGGAGATTTAGATGAAGGGCTGGGAGATTGTTATTACAGGATAGCCAGTGGATGTTAAAGTCACCGAGAATGATGGTTTCCTGGGGCAAAGATAGATTAGCCCAGCTCAAGAGTTTGTCTAGGGGTGTTATAATTTGCACTGGTGGGAAATAGCATCCTATGATATAGATTGTTTTGTTTGGGTTTAGTTTGAGATTGGCATAAAGGATTTCTTCATTGTAATGAGGGGCAGATGTGTTCAGGAGTTGGATATTGAGGTGGTGTTTAAATATCAATGCTACACCACCTCCTTTCTAGGGCAATCTGTCTACGTCAAGGATGTTATATTCAGGTGGAAATATTTCCTCACTTTTGATGTGAGGTTTGAGCCAGGTTTCAGTTGGGAAGAGAATATCTGGGGAATATAAACTTATGCTGGCATGTAGATCTTGGATTTTATTACATATGCTTGTGATGTTTAAGGACATTATAAGTAGGTCAGTTGTTTTTTTTGTTGGCCTTTCCTAGTAAATAAATAAATAAATAAATAAATAAATAAATAAATAAATATGCACATTTATTTAACTTAATGAAACCAAAATGTAATCAGTTTTCAGGCATAAACCATAAACGGCCAATATGCATGCACACAAGCACCTTTAAGCTTTCCTGAATTTGGAGGATCACATCTAGTTTGTTCTCAAACTTTGGTTCCATCCCTCTTACATTTAGAAAGTAATTTGAGTTAACAGCACCAGTAAGAGTATATAATATGGAAGCTTTTCCCTACTTATTTTTTTCTTTGTCCATATTTCCAAAGTAAAAGTTGAAAGGCATGACACATATACACACACACAGATTGTGTTAACAGATATGCAGCTATTTACCCCATTAAAGGAGTGGGCC
This sequence comes from Protopterus annectens, assembly GCF_019279795.1. Taxonomy (NCBI): domain Eukaryota; kingdom Metazoa; phylum Chordata; order Ceratodontiformes; family Protopteridae; genus Protopterus; species Protopterus annectens. Next base: position 1,865,641,250 of record NC_056728.1, on the reverse strand, counting down.
ACTTTTTTCATTTTTTTCAGGATCCAGCTTCTTACAGAACAAAAAATAATGTTTATTACAGTCTTTCACAAAAAAAAAAAAAATAATAAATATGTCTATCACTGTCTAATCAATGAAAAAGGGTCTGTAGCCATGGATATGGCCTTTCCCACTATCTCCATTACCAACTTGGTGGATAAGGGAATCCTGAGCAATGTAGAAATTGCCTCATGTTTTCTGACAAGTAGTAAATTCTCAAACAGAGTGATATGGTATATGAAAGATGCATTTACACAATGCCACAGGAGGCAAAGCCCTCACATAAAAGCACTTCTAATGTCAATATGGTTGTCAGTAGTACACACACTGCACCCATCACACACAATTCAAAGCAAACACATGAACTCACATATTCTGAGAAAGTTAAATCTAACCTACTTAAACCCCAAAGACTTTCTAGATGAAGTACACAGAAACTCCCTCACCAACCATGAACATATACTTTTAAAACATCAACACATACAGCCATATCTCAGAGCCTCTCTTTCTAAGTCCATAAGGCAAGTCACTACAGAATCCAACATTCCTCCATTGTGAGATACGCTGATGTCCCTCCCATCTGGCTGAGTAAGGACAAAGTCATGGACAATAGCTTATCAGGGACCAGGATTCATCACATTATGCACACACTCAGGTCACTGGTCCACAAGTACCTGTATGACTTAGTCATAGTTCATGTTCGTGTAAATGGCACGAGATGTACCTCCTGAGATTATATGAAGACAGACATCACAAATGTCTTAGAATATGTGTCGCACGCCAGTATGAGCTTAGCACTGAGCAGCATGTTATCTTCTACAAGGATGATGCTACAATATGAAAAAAAGATGACGAACTTTAATAATTGGCTTAGATTCTGGTGTCATTCTAAGGGGGTGCAATATTTGTCAGCATGGAAGAAGATGGTCAACAGACCACACTGCTTTGCTAGAGATGGTGCATACCTCTCCCCTCTAGGCCTTTGGATATTAGCTAAAATATTTTCTTCCCCCATAGTGACAATGCCAAACTGAAAGTACTTCTGAAGTAGCAAATGGAAAACAAGAAAATCTAAAGGTGTCAATGCTCAAAGCTAGGGGTCTAAACAAAAATATCACTACCTAGAAACTGAGATATGGTTTAAAGCCACAGATACAGACCATTTACTACACAGACAGGGACTAAAGACAGAGGTGTCTCAATTCCCATATTAGATATACCTCAAGGCTGATCAAACAGGATGCACTTGACCCTCTTCACATTCAAGTGACCATTGGCAAAATCCCATACCGTTTCCTTGCAGGCTGTATGCCCCCCTCTAAGACCCAGGAAACCCATAAGATGTATTTAAGCTTAAACATGCCAGTGATGGCCTCCATCTGTCACTCCTTGAATTCCGGATCATTTCCAAGGCTCTCATCTCCCCCATTGTGCCTTTTTTTAAGCAATGTCCCAAAGACAAATCTTCCAACATAAAAGATCTCTCAAAAAGCAAATTGAAGGTCATGCTGCTTAACTCTATGAGCCTTAACCTGAAAATGAACTCACTGGAGGTTCTCCTTGCACTGGAAGATGCCGATGTCTGTGCGGTGACGGAAACTTGGTTCATGGCTACGGGGAGCACCCCCTGCCTTACCAGGCTACACCATGAGGTCGGAAGACTAAGAGTGGTGGATTCTCTATCTTAATTAAGGACAGGCAGACCTCCAGACTGGTTTGCCAGCATGATGCACTGGCACTACTCCAGGTGCAACTGACAGTTGACAAGACACCCATCCAAGTTTTAGCCAGCTAAAGACCCCTCTCTATGATTCAAGGTACCCTCTAACACTCAGATTCTTGGGGACTTCAAGTATCCCACCATAGACTGGGTGAACAGTTCCTGCAATAATCCACTGAGTCAATGATTCCTTGGCATCATCAGTTTTACTGTGGTAGTCCAGCTTGTTTCATCCCCCACAAGGGGGGATAATATTCTGGACTTGGTTCTCACCAACATGGGCGACCGCTGCACCACTCCAATAGTATGGTCTTCCCTGGTGAGCTCAGATCATTGGACTGTCTCAATCATTTATTGCAAACTTCTGTTATTTGGATTTCTTTGTGGCATTAAAAAAATGAGAATAGAAAAGTAGTCTACCCTTCCATCCTTATATTTTCCTTTCCCAAGTGTATCATGGCACACCAGCCACTACTTTCCACTGAGGACATATAGTTTGTGTAACAGAATGTACTACCCTGTCTAATGTCGACTTATCCTTAAACTCCCTGTTCTTTCCTTCTATTTTCTACAAACAGATATTAGATTTTTTTGTTTATTTGTTTTCTTTGAATGTGGCAGTTTAAGTTACCTTAAAGGTCCCTGTACTGCTCATACTTTTCCTGTTTTATAAAAGGCTCTACCGGTGACTCACTCACCCTCTCAGCTTACTTTTGTATTGTCTCCTTTATCAGTTTTGAATTTTCCTTTGTCCACTTCAGATGGTTTGCCCCTCAGCACCCCCTTTTCAGTCTCTTGCTATTGGGAGTGTCATCCCAGAGACCAGTGCAACTCTCATAATTCCCATTTTTGTTTTCCTGCACCTTTTACGATCACTGGTTTTCTCACATACAGAAATTCCAAGAGTCACACTTGTTTCCCAGTAATCTGGCTTCAGCTTTCTACAGCTTGTTTCCATAGACTCTCTTTGCCACTAAAGTTCCATGAATATATGCTTAGTATTTGAAATGTTCACCACTACACCTCTAATTCTCATCACCATGCCCTTTTTTGGTATTGAAAACCAGCTCTGCAGGACTTGCATCTGCTTGTCCCCATGTATTACAGCAGTTTCTTATTTTACTTGTATATCCCTCCATGTCGTTTTCTTCATATCTCTGTTATCCTTAATCTATTTCTGCACTCTGCAGGGATTTAGTTTCAGCTTTCTTTTCTAATTATTGTTATTATTTATTAAGTGGATTGCACCACATCTTCTCCAAAAGTCAACAGTTTTAGGACTAACATTTGAGTAAAAAAAAAGTAACAGTTGAAAAGTATGATGCCAGCCCAAAAGATCTAACAGACACAAAGCGTAATCCCTTCAGTAATGCAGGGCAGAAGGGTAAAATAAATTATTCAAAATTCAGCTTTGTTTTTCTGTAACGTCACTTCATTGAGTCTCCATTTGATACAGGAAAATCGGGGTATTCTGCGAAAAATCAGGGTAGTTGAGAACTATGTAATGTCTAGCTGCCAAGTTACCGGACACTGCAAGGTAAAATCGGAGAGCTTCTGCTATCCAATACGCTCACTCTTGAGAATGACAGTGCCACTCTCTTGAGCCTAACCAGCCCAACAGATGAGAAAGAAATATTTTCGATAACACCACAACCAGGGGGAAACTAACAGTCATGAAATATATTCCACACACTAAAATATGTGGAAGTGGTGTTATAGAAAATATTTCTTTCTCAGTTGGCAGTCTGGATAGACTGTAGAAAGTGTGTTTTCTTTTCATTCCTTCATTACAAGCCAAGCCAGTTATGCAGCCTTATTACGTACTCCAGCACAAAAAAAAAAAAACAAGAGGTCTAGAACTTAATGACCTGTTAGACATACATATATGTGTGCGCTGTGCAGGACTGTTACAGGATTTACATTTTATCTTATTAAAATCAACAGTAATGCTTCCGATAGCTACAGATATTGTTTTCATTTTCCGTTCCATTAAATGTGTGTGTGTTTTGCTTTATGCAGCGCTTATTGTCATAATGTTTACTAACACATGCAATGGAAAGGAACACAATATCTGTAGCTAGCAGAAGCTACGCTGTTGAATATAAGAAGAGAAAATGTAAATCGTTCACTGATCCTGCACGCACTGACTCAAAATGTAAAATGATGCCTGCTGGCACTTAGGGACTGAGTGAAACTGTGTTGCATACATTTAAAAATATATATGCATAAATTGCACTACACAATCCCCTATAACAAGATTACTGGTCTAAGAGAGCAGAAAATGCTGTTTTGTGAGAATGCTTACTGTTCCAGTAGCACCTGCATTTTACGGCTACTAGCAAATAATAAAGTTTTGCACACCAGAAGATATTGCCTTAAGCAGTATTTACTGCAAAAAAAAAAAAAATAGCACTGAAACAAGTACGGATCACCGTGTGAAGCAGGGAACACAAGTGAAGAGTACCTGATTCCAGAGGGAGTAAAACAGGACTGGAATACAGGTTTGTACTAATTTTTTGAAGAAACTCAATATCGTGGGTGGGATTGTTAGAACGTCATTACCGATGTCACAAACAGGGAGGTGATTTGCTAATTGGGTGGCAGTGTTTGAGCTTTGGTCCGAGGCAGAAATGCAACTGGATAGTGCCCCTTTAAGATATGAAAACATGTCAGCAACATACATAACAACATGAAACAATCCCAGCAGCATTATGCATTCATTAAACCCACAAGGGAGATAAACGGTCTTTAACATTTTATCATGTACAGAGACATACAGTCTGAGTTACTAATACTTATAACTAAAGTTCTTTTACAAAATGATTTTTAAACATCATACTTTGCAGCCTAAAGATGTCAGCATGATGGCCTTATGAAACATCTGACAGACTCATCACCTAATTTAGTTACTGATTTGGTTGTCTGTGCTGGTGGTTCAGATGTTTACAGCATAGTATCTTTTTATATTTGAATTTTGTTTATGATTTCAGTAGATCTTTCAAACATCAGTTGTGCTATTAGTGTATGTCTGCCTCTCATGTTCAGAAACAGTGATAGTTCATCCACTTAAAGTACATCCTCACATTCTTTTTGTTTGTCAGTTTCATTCCAAATGTTGTTTTTTACTTGTTAGTTATGTAATTATTTAAGTGAGGCTCACTAACTAAGCTTGAAGACTGCTAGCACAGAGGTACTAGATATTAATCTCTTTACTTTGTTCATAGGTACATAGATGTACGATATTTAGGATCAGTGGTTTAACAGGTTGCACACTTGTCTTTACTGCTACAAAATCAGAAGGCTGTGTGTTCTATTCCCACTTCAGGTGACTGGACTGCTGACCCTGCAGTGGTACATTAAAAGGATATTGCACTCCTGAATGTGCCATCCTTCTGATGGGATGTTAAACTGAGGCCCCAGCTGCTTGAGTTTGTAGACTAACCAGGTCAACAGCCTATAAATAAATAAAATCAGTGCAACAATGCAACTGCAAAAAATTGTAGCTGCCCATTGCAAGTTCTAGTGTTGCAGCATTGATTCCATCTCTTTTTTTGTTGATCTGAGGTTAGCTGGCAAAATGAAGACTGTCAGTTATCGAGCACGCTAAAATTATTCATCCACACATTAGTATTATTAGAAGCTGGTGTGAAATACTTGAAGTATCAATAAAACAGTGAAATCCAAACGTCAGATAAAAAGCAAGTTTAATGTACAAAGCTTTTGAGTGAAACACTTTTTCTCAGTGCAATACATCATACAAACGCAGCTGATGTCTACAATGAAATAAAAGCCAACAGGAATTCATTAAACATGTAATATTATCTACTCATTAAAATTACAAAGCCAGGAAACAAAAAATATATTGTTTCAGTTTTAATATGGGTTTAACACTATTCATTACATTCAAGCCTCATGTACAATTATCCCTGAAAACTTAATCCATTCATACTCTGCTAATTCATTTAACAGTCTCAACTCACCTCCATATCTACCTCTATACACATTCTAAATAACCGTAAATGTAAAAATGCATTCCTTTCCCATTAATTCAACATGTTTGTACAA